>NW_013677405.1:0-1339 GCF_000517525.1 Limulus polyphemus | reverse complement strand
TTATGAAGTGTGTCAGGTAATCGTTAAACACCTATAATTTTTTTACTATATATATGGTTTGTCGGCTCAAATATACTAATCATGAAGTGTCTCAGATAATCGTTTGACACGTATAAAATGGAGAGTTGTTACAGTATATATGGATAGTCGAACAAATATTCTGATCATGAAGTGTGTCAGGTAATCGTTTGACACCTATAAATTTGTTACTGTGTATAAGGTTTACCGGCACATATTTACTGATCTAGAAGTGGGTCTGATAATTGATTGACACCTATAAATGGAGAGTTATTGCTGTTTATATGGTTTGTCGGCACAAATATTCTGATCATGAAGTGTGTCAGATAATCGTTTGACACCTATAAATTTGTTACTGTGTATAAGGTTTATCGGCACATATTTACTGATCAAGAAATGTGTCTGATAATTGACTGACACCTATAAATGGAGAGTTGTTACTGTATATATGGTTTGTCGACACAAATATACTGATCATGAAGTGTGTCAGATAATCGTTTGACACCTATAAATGGAGAGTTATTACTGTTTATATCATTTGTCGGCTCAAATATACTGATCATGAAATGTGTCAGGTAATCGTTTGACACTTATAAATGGAGAGTTATTAGTGTTTATGGAGAGGTGTTACTGTATATATGGTTTGTCGGCAGAAATATACTGATCATGAAGTGTTTCAGATAATCGTTTGACACCTATAAATGGAGAGATGTTACTGTATATATGGTTTGTCGAAACAAATATACTGATCATGAAGTGTGTTAGGAAATCGTTTCATACCTATAAATGGAGAGTTGTTACTGTATATATGGTTTGTCGACACAAATATACTGATCATGAAGGGTATCAGGTAATCGTTTGACACCTATAAATGGAGAGCTGTTACTTTATATATGGTTTGTCGACACAAATATACTGATCATGAAGTGTGTCAGATAATCGTTTGACACCTATAAATGGAGAGTTGTTACTGTATATATGGTTTGTCGAAACAAATATGCTGATCATGAAATGTGTCAGGTAATCGTTTCACACCTATAAATGGAGAGTAATTACTGAATATATGGTTTGTCGGCACAAATATACTGATCATGAAGTGTGTCAGATAATCGTTTGACACCTATAAATGGAGAGTTCTTATTGTATATATGGTTTGTCGACACAAATATACTGATCATGAAGTGTGTCCGATAATCGTTTGACACCTATCAATGGAGAGCTGTTATTGTATATATGGTTTGTAGGCACAAATATACTGATCATGAAATGTGTAGGATAATCGTTTGACACCTATATTTTTTTTACTATATATATGGTTTGT
>NW_013677404.1:12744-14340 GCF_000517525.1 Limulus polyphemus | reverse complement strand
ACTCTTGGGCTACTCTTTTACCAATGAATAGTGTGATTGACCGTTACATTATAACCCTCCACTGGCTGGAAGTCGGTGAGTTAACCAACGTAGGTAGTAATTTCACAACTAATTAAAAAACATAATTAAGCGCCACCTATTCAAAACCATTGAATATGTTTCTTTTGTTTTTGTCCAACACGTCAGTCCTTCCAAAGACCTACATTTAGCTAATATAAGCCCTGAGGAGTCTTGGGACTGAGCGAAAGGCCTCATCGCCAATGGGTATAGCAGATATAGTGTGGTTGACATATTATATTTTCCTTTACTTTTATAACGAATACGTCACAGAAGAATGGCTCAGTAAAAAAAGCAAAAGTTGAAGCTTTCACTTTAAAAGGATTATTATCCAGTCAAATATAACAAATTATTAACTGGCCCGGCATGGCCAGGTGGTTAGGGCGCTCGCCTCGTAATGTGCGGGTCGCGGGTTCGAATCCCCGTTCCACCAAACATGCTCGCCCTTTCAGCCGCGGGTGCGTTATAATGTGACGGTCAATCCCACTATTCGTTGGTAAAAGAGTAGCCCAAGAGTTGACGGTGGGTGGTGATGACTAGCTGCCTTCCCTCTAGTCTTACACTGCTAAATTAGGGACGGATAGCGCAGATAGCCCTCTTGTAGCTTTGCGCGAAATTCAAAACGCACTATTAACTCAAGTGTACACGAGTTGAATTATTTGATTGCTTCCCTAATCTGTAGGCTTATAACGCTAAAAACTTGATTTCGATACCCGTAGAGAGCAGAGCACGGATGTTCCATTGTGTATCTTTGCGCTTAACAACAAATAAACAATGATTGTATCCCCCTCCCTCGACTCAAATCATAATAATTGCATTAGATGTAATCCTGTTACTGCGTTAACGAGCTAGCTTATTCTATCACAAGCACGTGTACCCGAAAGCACTGTCAATTACCATTTCCGCCAAGGGAACATCTTTACATATTCAAGTATTTGAATTGAATAAGATTGCTTTACGACACCACGAATCACTATTATTCAAAACATAACATGCAGGAAACATGCTAACAAAACATCATGACAAATATGTTGCTCAGGTGGGTCTTTTTTTTTGAGTGAAGGAGAGGAAACGAAAGGGCCAGTCGTACTCTCCAAGCTCTAGGGGGCCCAATTGGCAGTTTCTGTGAGACATTTCTAGTCTGGCTGGATTAATGCATACACACAAATTACATCATAGCGTAGGCCCCCCCAGCTGAACTGGTAGGCCGACGTAAGATCAGCTTTCTTTGTCCTCCCTCCTCTCGAGCTCTTTGTGAAATGTCGCTCCTGATTCTGTTTTAGTACACTAAATATCCCGTGTCTAAGAAATAGACATCAAGAACAACTGAAACGCGTGCCTTTTTTTTTTTTGATAATTTTGTTTTCGTAAATGGTAAATTTAACTTGAAAATCTTGCTTCCCATACGGAAAATTACATATTCTTGTAGGCTGTGTTTTTTTGTTGTTGTTTTTTATTTATTTACAGATCCGTATATATATATATTTCAGATGTTCGATGACGAGGAACCCACTTTGAGACTAATAATGCTTGGAGACG
>NW_013677404.1:8752-11758 GCF_000517525.1 Limulus polyphemus | reverse complement strand
CATATATATATATATATATATATATATATATATATTGAAAATTAGCGGCGTTTTTTGTGAAGTTAAGCCTATCTTTAGTTTTTGAAACCGTATATATATATAATTTATATTCGAATAAATAACAAGCTTTTGTTAACAATAAGTGGATTAGACTTTGCATTTTTTTCTTATAACGCTAAAAATAGTATAGACAGACCAATTTGTAGCTTTATGCTTCATAACAAAAAATTATTTATTCTACCAAAGGACCCGCCCAACATTAGAAACAGTTACAGCACTGGTGTCAGAAGTGGGTTTGTTTTGAAATTCAAGATGACACATATTCGAAACTAGATCAAAAATTCGCTGAAAATGAAGAAACATTAGAAAGACGACCAAGAAGGAAAAAAAAAGACAGAAAATATCAACAAAGTTAGGAGAAAGAGGGAGGAATTTAAGAAAAGAATTGGCAGAATAATATATAAGGTGTACAGAAGAATTACAGACAAAAACTCAAATACATCGACAATATGATCGAGGAAGCAAACGGAAATGTATAACAAAAGATTATAACCTCAAAACTAGTGAAGTACACAAGGATAACAGTAAAGTGTTGAAGGATTATAACAGTAAGATTGAAAAAGTGTAAATTACTACAACACGATCAATGAAGTCATAGGAATGTATCGAATGACATCAATGCCAGGATAAAACACCTACAAACTGAAATGGTAAATTAAATGATCAAACCAGCCACATCCATTTCTGTATCGACCAAGGAATTCCAAACCCAAACATCTATACTATATGGAATAGAACATCCCATCTTTTCTACCCCTGTAACTACAGGACCCTCCTGGACTACTCCAGCTACAAAAATGCATGTATTATTTTTTTACCAAATAATGCAAAAGAACCGCCCAACAATACAAACTGTTAAAACAATATAAATAAAGTTCCTTACAATCGTGTTCCCTGCAGCTCAATCTAAATCACACAGTTTGCTTTTCTAGACTAGACTCAAACCAAGTGTCCACTTCATGCTTTTCTAGACTAGACTCAAACCAAGTATCCACCTGATGCTTTTCTAGACTACTCAAACCAAGTATCCACCTGATGCTTTTCTAGACTAAACTCAAACCAAGTGTTCACCTGATGCTTTTCTAGACTAGACTCAAACCAAGTATCCACCTGACAAAAGACAGTGTGACAAGCAAATCTTTATTAAACTTAAACACATTGAGTGAGTTGAACAAACTGAAATACAAAGAAATATAATAAATACAAATACCAAGTAGGTATATTCAAAAGGGTAGTAGACAGTACTTATGAAATCAATGTGGCCATTCTTTACGTGCCTGTGGTACTAAGTGCCAGTTTTGTAGCCTTACAATTGCAAACCTTCAGCTCTGCGCAGACTATACGCATCAATATCAGATGAATTAGGTAAATAATGTACAAGGCTGTTGCCTTTTTTATACATTTAGACGACTGACGTACGTGTGTGTGGATATATATATGGGCTGAGCGCGACCTTGTGGTAAGTGTACCGTGGTGCGAGTTCCATTACCGCCCAAAACATATTGGGCTACTACGCTCTTTGTTTTATACGACTGATGGTAAAAATCCTACTATTAGGTCGTACAAAAGTACCATAAGAGTTGACGATAGGTGGTGTTCAAAATTAGGGACGATTAGCGCAGGTAGCTCTCTTGTGGCTTTGTGCGAAATATAGCATACAAACAAACATATACAGATATATAATATATATATATGTGTGTATATTTTATTCATATATAGAATATACACACATGTGTTTGTGTGTGTATACTTTATATCTGTATAACTCAAGTGGCGTGTTTAAAACATATATTATTTTTAGAACAGAGTCACTCTTGTGAGTTTTCACCTCTTTACACACGTGTGTTTGTGCGTGTATATCACTTGACCGTGAAGATGCCCTCTATTGCTTTGCCCGTCATTTTCGGTCTTTGAACCTGTTCCTGGCCAACCAAACAATGGCGGGTTAAAGGTCAGTACCTTTACCAGGGTCGACAAGCCTAGGTGTGTCGGGGAGGTGGGAAAAAGATTACCGATTTAAGTGTTCAAGGGAGGAGATGAGTGGAAAATGGGGTTAGAAACCTGTAAGATGTTACTATTTAGAAACGGAAGGCTAGAAAAGCAGAACAAAAACACTTTTCATGAGCTTCACGATAGAAATTTAAATTCATTATCTTACAAGGAACTGTATACCTCTTTCGTGAATTTTAATAGTCTGAAGAGATGTGTCATGTGCAGTGGAAAAAAAATCTAAAAAAAATAATAATAAGAAGGTATTTGTTTTGTTTTAGAATAAAGTCACATTGAGCTACCTGCTGTGTCCACGGCGGGGAATCGAATCCCGGATTTTAGAGTTGCGAGTTCGGAAACTTACTGCTATCATATCAAAAAAAAAAAAAAGGTAACTGTCAAATTTAAAATATATATATATAGAGAGGAATTCCTATTTCAATTGATAACCTGTCTGGCATGGTCAGGTGGTTAGGGGGCACTCGACTCGCAATCTGCGGGTTCGAATCCACGTCCCACCAAACATGGTCGTCCTTTCAGCCGTGGGGGCGTTATAATGTGACGGTCAATCCCACTATTCGTTGGTAAAAGAGTAGTCCAAGAGTTGGCGGTGGGTGGTGATGACTAGCTGCCTTCCCTCTAGTCTTTCACTGCTAAATTAGGGACGGCTAGCGTGGGTGGCCCTCGTGTAGCTTTGCGCACAATTCAAAACAAACAAAAAATTGTACAAGAAAGATATTGCTTCTTCTATAATTGTCCCCCACCCTAGTGGCGCAGCGGCATGTCTGCGGACTTTTACTGCTAGAAACCGGGTTTCGATACCCGTGGTTGGCAGGACACAGCTAGCCCTTTGTGTAGCTTTGTCCTTAATAACAAACAACAATAATCTTCTCTAATTAAAAAAATATATATATAATAATAATAATACACAAAATTAGATGAACCATATAATAAGAA
>NW_013677404.1:6134-8468 GCF_000517525.1 Limulus polyphemus | reverse complement strand
GAACCAACAAAACCGGACACAACTCTAAGCTTCGTTACTTTACAACGCTAGAATCCGGGTTTCGATACCCGTGGTAGACAGAGTGTAGCTTTGTGCATAATAACAAAGAACAATAACCATCTTTTATATCTTATTTCTGAATTGTCTTCAGTATTTGATTAAGTTCTTTTTCCCTCTTCATTAATTAGTATTAACCCATTTTTTATCAACTTAGCTATAGTTTGTTTTTTCACCTCCTTATTTGCTAATTACACGTTTTTCGAACAGACTCTTTCAACTCCACACTGTGTCCCCGCATATAAGATACGTAACTTATTACTCTCTTGTATAAATAGTTATAAACTTATTACTCTCGTATATAAACAGTTATAAAAGTAGATGTTCATCAACTCGTTGAGAAGTGTTGACATATTTGTTACAAAAACAATATTAGCACAAGTTTCAGTTTATACACTCAAAGCTAGCGAAGCGTTGGAAACCATTAGGCCTAACATTTGTGATACATCATTGGAAACCATTAGGCCTAACATTTGTGATACATCATTGGAAACCATTAGGCCTAGCATTTGTGATACATCATTGGAAACCATTAGGCCTAACATTTGTGATACATCATTGGAAACCATTAGGCCTAACATTTGTGATACATCATTGGAAACTGTTAGGCCTAGCATTTGTGATACATCATTGGAAACCATTAGGCCTAACATTTGTGATACATCATTGGAAACCATTAGGCCTAACATTTGTGATACATCATTGGAAACTGTTAGGCCTAACATTTATGATACAATCACGTAAATAGCCTATGTTTTTTTTCACCTTTCACTTTGAAATGGGAAATAGACAAACTAAGAAGAATGTTTTAAAGAAGAGAGAGAGAGAGAGATAGAAACATCTACAGTGTACGTGGGTTTTAAACACAAATAACAGACCTATTGGTAACACCAACTTACATTTTAATCATTATTTCTTTCACAAGAATAATGGGGTGTATGTACTTCATCACTCTTAATCGTTGCCTTTCATTATTACTGCTTTTATGAGATCTAAATCTGACATCAACTTAGCACGATATCACAAAAAACAATATATATATATATATATATATAATATACATAACCAAATAAAAATACTGTACTGAGATTAATCACAGCATGTGAAAGTTATATTCTGACGAAATGAAAAAAAATATATTACACGCCGTTTCTCTTATGGTTTTATTTTTCATTCACTCTGACTGTTGGTAAGCAAAATATATTATTGTAATACTAGCTGGAGTACCCGTCCCCTGGACGGAATTTATGTGAATTCACGATTAATGAAAGGTTATCTTAGGACATGAAAAGTTGCTTCCCTTATATGTAATTGTAAACAACGCAAAAATAAAAACAGCACAAAAAGGGAAAAATGTATGTATTTCCTCATGGACCCAATGAACATCCGTACCAAATTTAGTGAAGATCCATCTACATGGGGGCCAAGTAGTGGTAAAAAAACCCGCAAAACTGGGACTTTGTATGCACCCCCCCGCATAGACCTAATGAACCTCCATAGTAATTTTGTTTAATATCCATCCACACCCTGCAAAGTAGTTACAATGTCAGTACTATCATATTTATACATATTTACTCTGACTGTTGATAAGCAAAATATCTTATCGTACTATTCTAAAAATCCTGTACTTAAAGAATTGCTGTTGCAATAAAGATGTTAATTTGACTGCAAACGTTTTTGTGGGTCTCTGCTAGTAATAATATAATTTGGTAAAAACGTCTGTCCGTCCGTTGGAGATGCAATAAACTAATCTAACTTATTCTCACGGTCAGCTTTACGTAACTCCTCTATCCAGGGGGGCCTGGCATGGCCAGGTGGTTAAGGCGCTCGACTCGCAATCTGAGGGTCGCGGGTTCGAATCCCCGTCACACCAAAGATGCTCGTCCTTTCAGCCGTGGGGGCGTTATAATATGACGGTCAATCCCACTATTCGTTGGTAAAAGAGTAGCCCAAGAGTTGGCGGTGGGTGGTGATGACTAGCTGCCTTCCCTCTAGTCTTTCACTGCTAAATTAGGCCTACCAAGAGTGTTTTTTATGTATACATATGCTAATTTCTGGGTGTTAAAATTTAGCAAAAAACCTTTTAACAACTGCAAAATGTTTAAATTATAATCAAAATCAGTTTATAAAAGTCAATTTTCAGACTGCTCTTTAGCTCGTTTTACGCTAATAAAAATTTAACATTTAAAAAAAATGCATGTGCAATAAGCATATTCGAACACATTGACAGTCACTATATAACGCCCCACGACTGAAAGGGCGAGCATGTTTGGTGGG
>NW_013677404.1:0-5195 GCF_000517525.1 Limulus polyphemus | reverse complement strand
CCTTACCTCTAGACTTCCGCTGCTAAATTAGGGACGGCTAGCGCAGATAGCCCTTGTGTAGCTTTGCGCGAAACTCGAAACAAACCAAAAACCTTGGTCGTTACTGTAGAGTCTACGTAATCTGGTGAGTTGTGATTTGGGAGTGTTTCTCCAGGATGACTGAAGTGAAAACGTTAGTATCTACGTGTGTCCGTCCGTTTGTAATGTACAAAATGGCCACCATCAGTCACGGAAATATTTATGTCAAAAATTAAGATGGTTTGATGTAAAATAGAAGACGTGTATTGGAGTGATGGGTGAAAGGATTGAACGAACTGAACTACATATAAAATATCAACTTCATTATTAGTGCATGTAGCTATGCCAAAAACATCATCAATATATCTACAATATAAGGCAAGGGAGTGTGCCTGTGTAGTTAGAAAACATTCAATCTTCAGTGTAACCAACAAAGAGGTTAGCAGAGGAGGGACCCACTTTGGTTCCCATGACTACACCCTTCACTTGTTAATAGAACTTGTTGTTAAGATAAAAGATATTTAACAATATAACTGTTTTGGCTAATCTGATCAGGGTTTCATTAAGTGGGTCTATGAGATCCCTTCGGTCAAGATGGTATTTTGGGCTTTAAGTTCATCTCCGTGGTGTACAAATTATGTCATGAAATAATAGAATCTGAGTCAAAATTCCAATTTGTTTCTAGGGCGTCATTGGTGTCCTGAATTTAAGTAGGGAGTTGATAGACTAAGAGGGTTACGATGTAATCGAGGTGATCAGAAATGAGTTCACTATAGTAGCTGCATGTTGAAATTATGGATCTACCAGGATTGTCTGGCTTATGTATCTTAGGGAGAAGATAGAATACGGAAAGCCTAGGATATTTTATAATTAAATTCTTTGTTTCTAATGGAGGTTCAATATTTCTTATCATTAGTTCTATCGTGGCATGGACGGTGTAGTGATTTTCATCAAGAGGGTTGTGATCACAGATAATGTAGAATGATCAGTCTGATAGTTGTTGTTGGGGAGTTTCCTAAAAAGATAAAGTTATTTCTTCCAAAACATAAAAAAGGCTCCTCCTTTATCAGCGTGTTTTATTACAATGTCGTCACGACAACGAAAATTGTGTAAAGCAAGCTGTTTATTCGTCTTTGGTGAGATTTCTAAAAGACGCAGTTGGTGTGAAATCCAAGATGTCAGTTTCCTTTCGACACTTCTCTAAGGAAGACATGTCCACGTGTTGGTTTGTTTCTGTAGCTGAGATAGAAATAACTTACTTGTGTTGATAGGTGGCGTGGGTGTTTTCTGTCCTTACTGATCTGTAGTTGATGTGTAGAAATGCGCTTTAATATGTAGATGGCGAAACAAAAAACTTCGTGTTTCGTGTTGAACTCGCTTTCGTGTCTCTTAATGAGAACAAAATTTAACCCTTTACTTAGAATGGGGGGGGGGGGGTCTTACTATCCGTTACATGTAGGTCTGGAGGCATTTTGACAACAGAAGTAGGTTTGTTTGTTTGTTATGAATTTCGCGCAAAGCTACACGAGGGCTATTTGCGCTAGCCGTCCCTAATTTAGCAGTGTAAGACTAGAGGGAAGACAGCTAGTCATCACCTACCCACCGCCAACTCTTGGGCTACTCTTTTACCAACGAATAGTGGGATTGACCGTGACATTATAACGCCCCCCACGGCTGAAAGGGCGAGCCATGTTTGGTGTGACGGGGATTCGAACCCGCGACCCACAGAGTCGAGCGCCCTAACCACCTGGCCATGCCGGACCACAGAAGTAAGAGGGAAGTTTACGGGTACATCTTCATGGTTGCTGTATGACGATGGCCCTGCGTTCTGATGAAGCTTAGAATCTCTCATCCCATTTATAGAGTTAAGATTTGAGAGTTTATTAAATTTTAAATGATTTATTGTTTTAAAATTCATTGGCACTTGTATAAATATTCTAGTTTTCAATAAACAACGATTTATTGTACACGATATTAAAAATGAGACCACTTTGATTACACAGAGAGAGACAGACCATTACACTAATTTCGTGACTTTTCAAACTAATCTTTTGCACCTGAACTGATTTATGGTTGCCATAGCAAATGGGGTTAAATATTTATGCAACTGAGAATATCCTAATTTTCTATAAAACTCTAACTTATTTACATAATATAACCGCTTTTTTTTTGTTGTTGTTGTTTTTGCTTTTTCAGTTTGGAGTATGTTATGTAGATTCTAAATATAAAGTCCCACTTGAAAGTTTCATGATTGTAAGCTTAGACGGGGCCCGGCATGGCCAGGTGGTTTTTTTTTTATTTTGAATTTCGCGCAAAGCTACACGAGGGCTGTCTGCGCTAGCAAATGAAGAGATTGTAGTACTGCTGTCATCTGTCCTAATCAGGGAACGTAAGATATAATGGAACAGCGAGACCAAAATGAAGAGGATCCATTAAAGTTTACATAAGATCGATCGGGATTTTTTTGTAACTGTGCATTAAGGATCTATTAAAGTTTACATAAGATCGATCGGGATTTTTTGTAACTGTGCATTAAGGATCTATTAAAGTTTACATAAGATCGATCGGGATTTTTTGTAACTGTGCATTAAGGATCTATTAAAGTTTACATAAGATCGATCGGGATTTTTTTGTAACTGTGCATTAAGGATCTATTAAAGTTTACATAAGATCGATCGGGATTTTTTTGTAACTGTGCATTAAGGATCTATTAAAGTTTACATAAGATCGATCGGGATTTTTTGTAACTGTGCCCCCCAGTGGCTCAATGGTAAGTCTGGAGGCGCTTATAACGCTAGAAATGGGGTTTTCAGAAAACAAAATATATGTTTTACCTTAGGATGCACCCACCGCCGTCTCGTGTCACATCGAACAGTGGGATTTCGCTGTCACTCTTATTAGTGTAATCACAAGCCCAAATGGTGTACCGCATTTTTTGCAGCAACAGGTTGTAAACAGTCCGGGCATCAGTAATTACTAGGTTACGCATAGTCCTGTTGAAACGCGCTTGGGTCAGTTGACCAGCTTTCAAAGAATGACCTTTGGAGAAAAACAACAACAACATGAACAGAACAGTGAATGATCGCCGGTCTTCTTATAGATATTTTCGTAAAACGTACAAAGACAGTTGTGTGAAAACCGCTATTCACAGAACATACCCCAAACATACCCCCCAAACAGTTTATTGTTATAGCTAATAAATATATTCAGTAGAAACGATGAAAAATTGGTTTAAAAAATCTTTTTTTTCTTTTCTTTTTTTTTGTTGATTAATTGAAATGTTTTGTATTGAACGGCTAAAATTGGTGCTTCGAAAAATTTTAGTATTTCATGTGTAAAAAGTTAAGGTACCACCAACGTTGGTGCCACAATATTTGGGTGTTTAATTGATAATTTGTAAGGAATATTTCAGCTACACAGTGTTACGTTGTCATCCTAAGGTCTTCTCCTGGGTGTATGAATCATAATTATTTTAAGAACTATAAACTAATTATTGTATAGCTACACAACGAGTTGACTAACTGTTTTCTCCCCACCACGGGTATCGAAACCCGGTTTCAAGCGTTGTAAGTTCGCAGACTGTGCCACTGGGGGCTCTCTCTTTTTTTTTAAAACAAAATTAACGAAACGTGAAAATAAATTTGAACACGTTTACGTTTCTTACGCAATTTTATTAAATAGAAGAAAAATAATAATAACGATTTACGAAAATTGTCGAGGGCAAGTCGGAGGCAAACGGAAGGGATGATGGGTAATAATTTGTAGGACGAAACTCTACTTTTAATAATAATATTTAGCTTAGATAGGAAGCACCAAGTAGGAAAGTGAGCTTTTATCTTCTTTGGTTGCATTGCCTAAATCTTGTATCGATACTAGAAATAGTAGCGAACAGTTTTTACTCATAAGTTAACCAATCGCGATAATGTACATATATATATTTATTTTAAATAAAGATAACGTTGTTTTACTGTGTAGCAAACTGGTTTAACTTATATGCTGATTACGATATTTATGTTATCATTGGATACAAGCAACCTCAGTACATTTATAAAATGTTATCAGTCTTGCCTAAGAGAAAATTAGCGCCATCTATTGCAAAACACCAATACTATTACCTAGGCATTTTTGTTGTTTTTATCAGAGAACAATTCGTGATTGAACGAAATACGTTTCAAATGTAGGATACAGTATTTATAATTTACAAGTCAGAAAAGTTTTTTTTTTTTCCAACTGGTTTAATAATAATATTACGGGTCACATAATATTATAAGCCTACACGTGATGTCGGGAGGAAAGTGCCAGCAACTTGTGCTGTGATTTACTGGACAAGAAAAACAAAATGTTACCGCAGCGCCATGTTCCGAAGGTCTCGAGAAACATATTGAAGGGCAGGGTAATGATTGCGTCACGCAATGTAAAGTTCAACAACAGTGTCGTTTTCCTTATTGTTGTGTGATGTAGCCTAGTGTTGGGTTGACAAAAAGAAAGGATTTAATATTGTTAGATAAACTGCCACAGTATTTTTTTTTATTATATTCTTATCTTATCAACGGACGTCGCTAGAAGTATAGCAACCCTGATATGCACATTACGGTATTCGCTGTTCGGTAAACGGTTTGAAAGAATAATGGCGTTAGATTCGGATGATAAATGGTTAGCAGTTCCGCTTTAGCAGTTTCCAAGAGACAAACGAGGAAACGGAAACCTGTGTTGTTGTTGTTGTTTTTTTTTTACACTGTTGTTTAACTCTTTACATCCCTCACACGTTTGTTCTCTCTTCCGTTTCATCGACCAGATCTTCACCACTTTTGGTTTATTTATAAAGAAAAATCTTGTGTGTTCTTTACTTTTTTTTTGCTAGCCATCTGTGCCTCACACCAACCTCCTTTTTATAATCTTAAATTCAAGGGGACACAAAGTGCAGCTATGCGCTGAAATAAATAAGTTCTATGTATAAACATTCACAGACACAAATGTATGTAGCATACATAGCACAATACCCGAAATAGAAAGTAACAACACTGTATATTGAAAAACATATCTATATAAATATAACAGTACCTGTTTGTCCATGTAATTACTTTGTAGGGTGTGGATGGATCTTCACCAAAATTGGCATGGAGGTTCATTAGGTCTATGCGGGGTTACATACAAATATTCAGTTTTGCGGTTTTTAT
>NW_013677403.1:13042-14353 GCF_000517525.1 Limulus polyphemus | reverse complement strand
GTAAGTTACTTGTCTAGATTAGCCAATATAGAGTAAATAGTAAGTTACTTGTTTAGATTAGCCAATATAGAGTATATGGTAAGTTACTTGTTTAGATTAGCCAATATAGAGTAAATAGTAAGTTACTTGTTTAGATTAGCCAATATAGAGTAAATAGTAAGTTACTTGTTTAGATTAGCCAATATAGAGTAAATAGTAAGTTACTTGTTTAGATTAGCCAATATAGAGTAAATTAGTAAGTTACTTGTTTAGATTAGCCAATTCCGTTACTTTGCTTTGTACTTTGTATTACTGATATAATTTGTGCTAGTTTAGCATATTAAGAAAGCTTACTGTTGAACTGATGTCATATTTATCATCATATTAAGGAAGCTTACTGTTGAACTGATGTCATATTTATCATCATATTAAGGAAGCTTACTATTGAACTGATGTCATATTTATCATCATATTAAGGAAGCTTACTGTTGAACTGATGTCATATTTATCATCATATTAAGGAAGCTTACTGTTGAATCTTCTTCTCCGTCCACTGTTGAAACTTCATTTTCTTGAGAATCCACCATTAAAATCTTTTTCATTTTTCGATAATTCAGATTGTCTAATTCTCGTACTGCTGCTTTGGTACGTTGTATGAGGTCAAGTATAACTCTTTGTGCTCTAGGTCTAGTTATAAACACATGCTATGAAAAAACAAAACAACGAAAGGTAAACTATTACTACCACAGAAATTAAAGCCAAAAAGCTCTCATTCGGCTTTTAATTTAAAAATAATTTTTCAACAGTGCCACCTTGTCCAGATCATCAGTTATTTAATTCTTAAAAACATATTCAATAATGAGTGACCTATTACTGAGTGAGATAAAAGTAAATATTTAAAAACCAATATTTCTGTTTCACAATAAATTTACGCAGATATCCCTAAAATAAGGTGAAAAATCTTAACATCACCAAATGTAGCTTAAAATAATCCAAAACTAGTACAAAAACTGAAACTGGTTTTGATACAACTTCCAAACTAACTGCTAAAGTTGACTTATTTTGTTGAGAGTTGACCAATATTTTTGATGTACACTTGGCCAAAATTGAAGAGCAAACTATAACTATTATAGCTGAATAAGGACAAGATAACCTTTACAAAATGTTTTAGTAGAGATAACAAAAGATGAGGTTCGTTAACACATGAACCACGCCCTTCGATGTCCAACACAGTCACGGCTTTCTTCATTTTATTTCTACTTTCCTGTGTATTCATTTTTTTTTAACGGTAAACTCTCTTTGTCCTCATTTTCTCTCACGTCCAAACTTATC
>NW_013677403.1:9832-12721 GCF_000517525.1 Limulus polyphemus | reverse complement strand
GTCACATTATAACGCCCCCACGGCTGAAAGGGCGAGTATGTTTGATTGGATGCGGATTCGAACCCACGACCCTCAGATTGTGAGTCGAGCGCCTTATCCACCTGGCCATGCCGGGCCAGTTTCCTTAGTGTTCTAAGTTTGTCAAGTTTTGACCAGTACATAGAAAAGAATGGTCGGAGGAAGGGCAAAAAATGTTGAATAACTCTCCGATGAAAAACGTTACTGACAGAAGCTCTAACCCAAAACTATAGTTCTAGATTTATCACCAATATGAACCTGGATAAGTCACACAAAAAAATACAATTACCTTTCATTTTGTTAATTTTAACGGGTAATAAATTAGTCTAACTCTTAAAAAATAGCTTAGTAATCAAACTATTGGTATCACTTTTTACCTGTAGTAGTTCACTACCATCAAGCCTATCAGACGGGTTCTTCTGCAGACAAAGTTCAACAAAATGCCTAAAAATGTCAGACCTTGCAAAAAAAATACAATCGAGTCAGTGGAACTGTATAATCATATAATAGATCACAGACACTAAAAACATTGGGTTTTTTTCAACATTCTTCCAGATTTTATTTTTCATTAACATACTGGTAGTTATATAAAGTATCTCAAGATAATTAACAAAAGTATATGGTCTTTAAACATCAATTTTTTTTTATCATGAAAAACAAAACATTCCTTCTTGTTATCAATTCAATCATATTTGTTGGAAGAACAAGAACAACATTTTTGGTTTGTCATGACAGATTATAACGTACTTAACGTTTTGATTGGCTAGATTTATAATGTACTTTATGTTTTGATTGGCTAGATTTATAATGTACTTAACGTTTTGATTGGCTAGATTTATAATGTACTTAACGTTTTGATTGGCTAGATTTATAATGTACTTAACGTTTTGATTGGCTAGATTTATAATGTACTTAACGTTTTGATTGGCTAGATTTATAATGTACTTAACATTTTGATTGGCTAGATTTATAATGTACTTAACGTTTTGATTGGCTAGATTTATAATGTACTTAACGTTCTGATTGGCTAAATTTATAATCTACTTAACGTTCTGATTGGCTAAATTTATAATCTACTTAACGTTCTGATTGGCTAAATTTATAATCTACTTAACGTTCTGATTGGCTAAATTTATAATCTACTTAACGTTCTGATTGGCTAGATTTATAATGTACTTAACATTTTGATTGGCTAGATTTATAATGTACTTTACGTTTTGGTTGGCTAGATTTATAATGTACTTTATGTTTTGGTTGACTAGATTTATAATGTACTTTATGTTTTGGTTGGCTAGATTTATAATGTACTTTAGTTTTGATTGGCTAGATTTATAATGTACTTTATGTTTTGGTTGGCTAGATTTATAATGTACTTTATGTTTTGATTGGCTAGATTTATAATGTACTTTATGTTTTGATTGGCTAGATTTATAATGTACTTTATGTTTTGATTGGCTAGATTTATAATGTACTTTATGTAACTGTTGACTAAGTACATATACCACAAAATTTTGAGTTGAAGCAAATCAGTATTACAGCACTCTACTTAGTCAGGCTTAAAGAGAGCTCTTAATACTTGTTTCTTACCAGTCACCTCCAGTGAGAACAGGAGAATCATTCTGGGCTATGTGATACAAGGCACTCATAGCATTCATGTTGAAATAAGGAGGTTTTCTTTCAGCTGTCAATGTAATAAAACATAACTCTGTAAAGACCCTCCACAGTAACTTAAAACAATTTAAACTAAGTCAAGACATTTGCTAAAAATAAAAAGCCCTGTTACAAAAGTCAAGTTGATGATAGGTGTGAATTAATTTACGCTCTACAATCCATGTGGTGATTATACAGAAAACCCCTTATTTGAAACGATTAGAGTTTAAAAAATACTTGTCTTAGATGAATAAAAGTTTACCAGAGGCACACTAAAAATCACAACTTGTATTCAAGAACATTTGGACTTGGTACAGTGTTTCAAAGCTATATTACACTGCATATCTGTCTGTTTGTACATAGAATAGACCGGTTCTGTCTGTCCGTACATAGAATAGACCGGGTGTGTCTGTCCGTACATAGAATAGACCGGGTGTGTCTGTCCGTACAGAGAATAGACCGGGTGTGTCTGTCCGTACAGAGAATAGACCGGGTGTGTCTGTCCGTACAGAGAATAGACCGGGTGTGTCTGTCCGTACAGAGAATAGACCGTTTCTGTCTGTCCGTACATAGAATAGACCGTTTCTGTCTGTCCGTACATAGAATAGACCGTTTCTGTCTGTCCGTACAGAGAATAGACCGGGTGTGTCTGTCTGTACAGAGAATAAACCAAGTGTGCTTTCTCCCCTTTTAACTTCTAATTTAACCACTGTGGAAAGAGAGAGGGACAACCAGGAGTGCCCATGTTTCTACATATAATAGTAAGGAGACAACCAAGAGTGCCCATGTTTCTACATATAATAGTAAGGAGACAACCAAGAGTGCCCATGTTTCTATATAGAATAGTAAAGGGACAACCAGAATTGTCCATGTTTCTATATAGAATAGTAAAGGGACAACCAGAAGTGCCCATGTTTCTATATAGAATAGTAAAGTTAAACATAAAAAGTTTGTGGCAAGATCCAAACAGTAAGTTTGCAAAAAAACAAACAAGAAACTTCCAGTGCTTGTACTTTATTTAATAGTGAAGAATGTTTATCAAAAGAATTTTTATATTTCACGTATGAAACAAGACACCGAGTGAAAGAGATCAATGCCAGGTACTATCACCATGATTCGTAAAACCAAGACACACAAGTTTTACTGATTACACCGAGTGTTCTTTACTATTGGCCCATCTCACGAGAACAACAGGAGTTATTAAAAATTAAACATGTAAAC
>NW_013677403.1:3513-8858 GCF_000517525.1 Limulus polyphemus | reverse complement strand
CCTGATTAGTCACACAAGTTTTACAGATTACACCGAGTGTTCTTTACTATTGGCCCATCTCACGAGAACAACAGGAGTTATTAAAAATTAAACATGTAAACACATTATTAAATACAAGTAATATCGCAACGCAGTACGTTTCCTGATTAGTCACACAAGTTTTACAGATTACACCGAGTGTTCTTTACTATTGGCCCATCTCACGAGAACAACAGGAGTTATTAAAAATTAAACATGTAAACACATTATTAAATACAAGTAATATCGCAACGCAGTACGTTTCCTTACCGAGTTCTATGCACGTGATGCCAAGTGACCAGATGTCCACTTTCCCATCGTACTGCCCCTCGTCCATAGCGAGAATAACTTCTGGTGCCATCCAGTAAGGAGTGCCCACAAAAGAGTTTGCTGGGCACATGAGCGATGCAGCACCAAAGTCAGCTGGAAGAATTTGACAGTTTTAGTATCAGTATGGGTTAACAATCTTTAAAGTAAGTGAAGTTTACTGGTTTTAGTAGCTACCTTTTTACAAAACTAACTCAATTTTAAAATGAACAAATAAAAATTATAAAACTTTGGGATATAGAGCAATTACTGTATGGGTTGTCAAAACAAAATTGTTTTTTAAACATCTAAATTATAAATTTTAAGAAATCATATTTAATTTCATTTTCAAATAGCCGGGAGGCTACACTGGTTAATACTAACATATAAGTCATGTGACTAATTCAACAACTACACTGGTTAACACCAACGTGTAACGTAGTTGTTGAATTAGTCACACAAGCTGGTTAACACCAACGTGTAACTTGTGTGACTAATTCAATCATTACACTGGTTAACACCAACGTGTAACTTGTGTGACTAATTCAATGTGTTTTTTATTCATTTTATACTGGCACATCTTATATGGATACATCATGCAAACATTCAGTTGGTTTGAATCTAGATTCAAAACCTTCTTGATATTTTATGTAAAGCTTGCACAGACACAAACACTGTTTGTCCTTCATATACCATACAACGATGATTTTAAGATTTGGTTTAAATCTTGGTTCAGTTCACAAGAAGCCGCTTAAAGAAGAAGAGATAGCAGCAATATGCCAGGATGCCCTCGAAGGTTTGGAATATCTGCACTCTATGGGGAGAATACATAGGGATGTGAAGGCAGGAAATATCCTACTGACTGAGACAGGCACTGTAAAATTGGGTGAGCCATTTTACTTGTACGGTTTGGTGTTAATCAGTGTAGTTGTTGACTTAGTCACCTAAGTTACACGTTGGTGTTAACCAGTGTAATGATTGAATTAGTCACCTAAGTTACACGTAGGTGTTAACCAGTGTAGTTGTTGAATTAGTCACACAAGTTACACGTTGGTGTTAACCAGTGTAGTTGTTGAATTAGTCACACAAGTTACCCGTTGGTGTTAACCAGTGTAGTTGTTGAATTAGTCACACAAGTTACACGTTGGTGTTAACCAGTGTAGTTGACCTCTTATAGTGGTATAATTGTTTACGGGATGATTTATTTATTGCCCAGTAAGAAATGAATAAAAAACACACAATAAATAAATCATCCCGTAAACAATTATACCACTATAAGAGGTGCCAGTATAAAATGAATTAACCAATGCACAAGAAATACTTGAAATAAAACTTAAAATTTACATTCTTCATATATAGATAGTTAAAACTGTTGTTATAAATAACATAATTCTGAAGAGATTCCGACACCAAACACAAATACAGTTGCAATAAGTAGAAACTTCAGTGTTTAATACGGTTTAAATGATTCAATTAAGTAACCTATCATTAATACCTATTAACAGGTTCAAAAATGTCAATAATAGATATTATATAAAGTAAAAATATTGGAAGAATTATCCGAATACAAGTGGCCATTACATGGTAAAACTGGATAAAAAATAGAATCTGTTCCATTACATTACTGTGAAAATAAACTGTTCAGCTTCTAACTGAATTCTCAGAAATCTGGTCACCTTCAACCCCAGACTTCAAACAATTTACTCTACATTACAATTACAATCAGAACTCTAACTAAGTATTTTTAGGTGGGTGGATGGGGTCCAAATTTAATTATTTTTTACCCAAGTCTACATTAAGAAGAGCTGTGGAGAAACTCAACCCCACCTCCCCCTAACTGTAAAACAATAAAACAATGCAACAGCTGTGGAGTTGTATATCTTTGGTTACCCTGATAATTTGAGCCCAGATTACAATAAACAATATTTATAAAGGTTTTTTAATTATCTGACAAAAAATGCCTACAGTGTATATCAAAAGATTTTCTGCCAAATTTGTTAAATATAATTAAAAAACAAAAAGTAATATTTTATAAGTTATTTTACATTTCCCCCCTGGTATGACATATTTATCATTTTCTGTTATTTCATTCATAATCCCAAGGACCCAACTACAGTCTACAAAATACTTGTAAAAATATTTTTTTTGGCAACATGCTATATATATCTCTTACAACAAAATGAAACAAAAAACTACAAAAACCAGGAAATACAAAGAGCTCGAAACTTTTTTTACGTAACCACAAACTTTTCGTATTACATGAAAGCAGGAGAAACTATAGATGCCATAATCACTAATGTTATGGTTTTTCTTAGGAACTTCTTTGGTGTATCTTATTACATACATTTACAACGGTACCTTTATTGGAACTGTGAAAGATACAAAACTGAAAACAAAAACCTGTGTAGTGAGAGTCACATGTAATAACATAATTACATGACATCTACACTACTGCTCATGTGGACAAGGTAAAATATAAACATATATAATATATTAATTAGAAGAAACTGGACCTGTTTGTAAATGTGCCTCACACACACTTAAAAGCTTTTAATTATAACATATACAATGACTGTGCACAAGGTGCTTTTTCAAATGTTTCAAAAACAAGTGTTATAAAGTAGTTGGTATTGATATTTTCTATCTGAAAGGCACCTTACATAACTAAATCAGAGAACCTTAGGGTTAAGGTACCTTGATTTACAACTGCTGAGGGTAACCAGTTAACAGCATGCAGCTACTTTTAACCAAATAGCAAGGATCGACTGACACAGTCATAATTACTTAGACGCACAGCTGAAAGTGCAGACTGTTCAGCAACATAACACTGTTTGAACCTTCTGAACCACTAGACTATGTCCAGTCATTAAGTCACTCACACAATGATTGCCATTTCACAGATGTAACAGTTTGAACTATACATAACATTTTCTCATCATATTGTAGAAGGTTGGTATAATACACACAGGGCATATATTTAACTTATTCTTTTATAAAACAATAATCATCAAAATTCCTTTCTGACACCCCCACCCCCTGTAAAAGATACTTTTCTCCTGGTCAGCTCAAGCTACTTCGTCTCTAAACCTTGTACAGTATCATCTTTGGACGTGAATTTATAATATATATTTCATACCCACACACAGTTTATAAATTTCACACCCGCGCGCACAGTTTATAAATTTCACACCCGCGCGCACAGTTTATATACTTCACACCCACGCACACAGTTTATATACTTCATACCCACGCACACAGTTTATATACTTCACACCCACGCACACAGTTTATATATTTCACACCCACACACAGTTTATATATTTCACACCCACACACAGTTTATATATTTCACACCCACACACAGTTTATATATTTCACACCCACACAGTTTATATATTTCACACCCACGGGATATTTTTAAAGTGACTTACCTTCAATAATGTCTGATGCAGATCCTAAACAATATTCCATGATAAGCTGAAAAACAATCATAAAGAAACTATTTTAATTATTATAAACAGAATCAAACTTTCATTATTATTTCTTACATAAAGGACAGTCATCCCTAGTATTAAACTGATAGAGGGAAGGCAGCTAGTCAACAGCACCAGCCGCCAACTCTTGGGCTACTCTAACCAAATAAAGAGATTTGATTGTCACCCACAGTTTAGAGCAAGTTTTTGAAACTGAGGGACACGATAACCACTAGAACATATCCTGCCCATCATTTGCTAATTAAAACTTTTTATACTTTTTTTTTAAATTCAGAAAAGTATTAAATACGTTTTTTTAAGTCTGTAACATAATTATTGAGCTCAAACTGAAACAGTTTCCAAATAATGTGGCAGTCTTTTTTATTTTTAAGTTAGACTAGTAAAATACAAAAGTATTAATCACATTTAAAATTCTCTACAACTCAGGAAAAGGACCCTTTTCAAAACAATTTTTATTGGAACATTGGCACAAGACTCGAATTAAAATATTATCAAAACAAACTAATTTTTTCAATTGTTTTCAGTAGTTTTCTGTTTAGAAAGGTATACATGAAAAATTACAGGAAGAGAGCAACCAATATTTCAACAATGGAACAATCATTAATTTTGACAGAAATACTTCGTTGATGTACGTGTTCAATACACACACACACACACACGTGTATAGATAATTACACATCTAACCATATGATATGACCGTATAATAAGACTGACTTTAATATAAGTTGTAACTAAAGTGTCTGGAATCGATTCTGTTAACTTGTTAATTTAGTATTTTAAGTTTAAAAGGTTTTTCTTCTCACCCATGCTGTATGTTCTTTTAAATAACATCCTTTGTAGTCTATTGTATTCTTGTGCTTCACTTGCCGTAGAAATTTCACCTCTTTGATAATATCTTGCCATTTCTGTATGAAGATAATCAAAAAAGCACCAAAAACAAAATGAGAACAACCAAAAAGTAACAGCTAGTAAAATTTAAAAAATCTATACTCTAACCTTGACCTCTATCTGATATTCGTAACAAGATAACTTTTCCACTTTCATCCTAATATCAATATTTTTCTACCGTTTTACAAATTCCTCATGTACTAGTCTCATTCTGTGAGAGGACATTAACCATGTAGTCATGCCTCACGCCCTCTACTGACAGAATCTCTACGTCAATCATCTTCCGTTGTCTAATACTAACTTTTTTTAACATCCACCTTGTAATGCACAACCTTTTACAATCATATTTACTCACATATATACCAACCACTGGGAAGGAAGGCAGGAATAGTTATAGTAGAAGTAAGTACCCTAAAGTTAGTATCTTCACGGTAAAATGGAGGTGGTATTAACACACCAGGTGTCTTGTGATCTGTCGAGTGGTCGTACTGCTGGCCACACGATAACACACCGGGTGTCTTGTGATCTGTCGAGTAGTCCTACTGCTGGCCTCACGATAACACACTGGGTGTATAGTGATCTGTCGAGTAGTCCTACTGCTGGCCTCATGATAACACACTGGGTGTATAGTGATCTGTT
>NW_013677403.1:0-2588 GCF_000517525.1 Limulus polyphemus | reverse complement strand
TTGAGAAACATGGCTAAGTTACAAAAGACCTGAGTTACAACACGGCTAAGATACAACAGGTCTACTTTATTGAGAAACATGGCTAAGTTACAAAAGACCTGAGTTACAACACGGCTAAGATACAACAGGTCTACTTTATTGAGAAACATGGCTAAGTTACAAAAGACCCGAGTTACAACACGGCTAAGATACAACAGGTCTACTTTACTGAGAAACATGACTAAGTTACAAAAGAACCGAGTTACAACACGGCTAAGATACAACAGGCCTACTTTACTGAGAAACATGGCTAAGTTACAAAAGACCCGAGTTACAACACGGCTAAGATACAACAGGTCTACTTTACTGAGAAACGTGGCTAAGTTACGATTTCACACATGTAAAGATTAAAGATCAGTCGACAATAATTGATGAAAGAGATATGATTCTTGGCTAGAACAAGAGAAATGGTAACATAACTAAAAGTACTGCTGTTACATCATAAAGTTGCTTGCTAGTATAATTATGTTACATTAAAAAAAAAGAAATTGCATCAAAACTGTTAAAATAATAATAATTAGCTTGTATATACGAACTATATACAGGTAAACATTTTTCGCCACAAATTTGTTTTTTTACCAACAAAAAACAATATATCAAAACTATTTTATGGTATTAAAAAAAACCACACATCTAGATCATACCAAGCAGTTATATTACATAAGCATTAGTAAAAGGTTTAAGTGATTTATGTCATGGGATGTTTAGTTCTTACTTGAAAGAAATAGTGAAACTTGATATTCTCTTTTAAAGAGGATCTTGAAAGGATTAATTCTCTATGATATAGAATTATTATAAACATAATATTTCTAACAAAATTCAGTTAATTTTTTCAAGTTACCAATCTGATAAGGAACCTTTTTTACGTCTAATTAAAAAAAATAATTTCACTGGTGTTTACTTACCTCAGCTGATTGCTTTCCAGTAAATGACATCTTTTTTGATTGCAACCACCTCTGAGGTAAGATTATTTCTTGCCTACAAAGACCAAAATACAAAAGAAAATTGTAGAATTAATATTTATATCAACGATTTTGCTCAACAGCACTGCAGACTGAAGAAACAGCCTGTGAATAATAAACAAACACTAATGACATTTTGGAAAGTCGTCGATGTCTTCAGAGGAAAACATAATTTCACAATAAACAGGATAACGATACTTAAGATAAGCATTGTTTATTTACAACAGAAGGGGACACAGATAAATGTTTCGGAATTCTACAGATTCCATCTTCAGTATCTAAAGCAGAATAAAATAATTATACCACTCCTCAGTAAATAATTAAACACATTTCGAGATCTTTTACAAGGCCAACATTGATCTTGAATTACTGATTAAAGAATCTCTCCACATCAAATAACTTTCATCAACACTGAATAACATGCAGTCTTCTTTTAAACATACAGTATTATTGTTTGTTAGTCCTTCACTTTCTGTGTGGTATAATTATTTTAATTTGCTTTAGATACTGAAGATGGAATCTGTAGAATTCTGAAACGTTTATCTGTGTCCCCTTCTGGTGTAAATAAACAACGTTTATCGTAAATATCGTTATCCTTTTTATTGTGAAACTAGAAAACCTTTATCTATAAACACCAAATAAACTAGCTCCCTAAAGAATCTTATAAAGATCAACTTGCTATTTTTCTGTTGGTTAAGAATAGTCCAAACAGAACTATTGACATTTCTGAATGAGGTAGGAGGAGCATAGTGTGTGAGTTTGACTTTATGGAGGCTAGAAAGTTATGTTCTTGCTTGCCAATACATATAGTACAAGTCTCTGATTGATGGGACACTAGAATATCATATAAAAGGTGGAAAGAAAACTGAAAATTGGCAGTACGAATTGCAGATGTGTCACTTGATACAGAAGAAGTGAAGATTGAATATTTCCTTTTGAAATTAAGTAATTAAAACTTACATAACATAAAATATAGGATTATAAAATACTTTAATGACAAGCTTGTTCAAATACATAAATTGTTTAATTAAAGTTTAAATGTAACTGTAGAAAAGCTCCTGACATGTACTTTGACCCCTTTCGTATGCACATGGTTAATATAACTAGGTGTTTCGAAAATTACTATATATTTTAGTTAGTTTAATATTTAATTCCAACAAATAAGACCTCAACTAACACAATTACTCTTTAATGTTAATCTACAAATATTATTTTCTTCCCCAAACTTATTAATCTACACAAAATTTGTCAGCTATTACAAACAAGTATGACTTTCCTTTTGTATTGTAAATACTGGTTCATCACAGAGAATTATGGAAATAACAGCTTCCTTCTTTCACACGTTTATCTATAGCTGAATCCTTAAGGCACGTTTATCATAAAGTTGAAGCAGCCAAAGCACAGTTATAACAAAAAAAAGTACTTGTATACAAAGCTTTCTACGATAAAAGTTCTGAACATAAACTTTTAGTATAACTGTATGATTTAAAATATAAACTGCATTAATCATTCAGTCGTACAGTTTTCTTTTGGTTACTACATAAAACATCAAATATGCCACTATGTACATAATACACAGCTCCAAAA
>NW_013677402.1:0-12133 GCF_000517525.1 Limulus polyphemus | reverse complement strand
AAGAAATAATAGCAATATCTGACTTGATGTCCATTAACTCAATAAATAATACGAGCTAACACAACAAGAAATAATAACAATATCTGACTTGATGTCCATTAACTCATTAAATAATACGAGCTAACATAGCAAGAAATAATAACAATATCTGACTTGATGTCCATTAACTCATTAAATAATACGAGCTAATACAACAAGAAATATTAACAATATCTGACTTGATGACCATTAACTCATTAAATAATACGAGCTAACACAACAAGAAATAATAACAATATCTGACTTGATGTCCATTAACTCTATAAATAATACGAGCTAACACAACAAGAAATAATTATTTATTGAGTTAATTGACATCAAATCATATATTGTTAATATTTCTTGCTGTGATAACTCGTATTATTTAATGTGTTAATGAACATCAAATCAGATATTGTTATTATTTCTTGCTATGATAACTCGTATTATTTAATGTGTTAATGAACATCAAGTCAGATATTGTTATACGAGCTAACATAGCAAGAAATAATAACAATATCTGACTTGATGTCCATTAACTCATTAAATAATACGAGCTAACATAGCAAGAAATAATAACAATATATGACTTGATGTCCATTAACTCATTAAATAATACGAGCTAACATAGCAAGAACAAATATTAACAATATATGACTTGATGTCCATTAACTCAATAAATAATACCAAATAAATAAATAATTCAAGAAAGAATATTAATCAGAAACTAAGATTTGTTTTATTATTAAATAAAAAGTTGTAATTTGTTGATTTCTTTGAAAGTATTATAAATACAAATGGATTGTCTCTACATGTAAATATATATGTGTGTCTGTACAGTATGTATTTAATGTTTCTGTTTTTCTTCTGACTAAAATTGGTTGTTTTGTTGTGCTTGTGAAAGTGTTTTCACATTGTTTCTAACAAACAACAACATTTACCGAGCTATTTGATATGCATTGTTGTGCTGAATTTCGAACTATAGTGTCTTTCTCTGTGCTTTTATTTCTTCAAGGTTCCCACAGAACTACAGATCCCAGAGTGACGTAACGTTCAGGTACTCATAGTTCTTACCCAATGAAATATATTAACTTGATCCGCTGTAAAGATAACAAATAAAAGATAAAAAAGAATATCATACTATGTGCCCGGCAATCTGAGGGTCGCAGGTTCGAATCCCCGTCCCACCGAAAATGCTCACCCTTTGAACCGTAGGGGCTTTATAATGTTACGGTCAATCCCACTTTTCGTTGGTAAAAGAGTAGCCCAAGAGTTGGCGGTGGGTGGTGATTACTAGCTGCTTTCCCTCTAGTCTTACACTGCTAAATTAAGGACGGCTAGCGCAGATAGCTCTCGTGTAGTTTTGCTCGAAATTCAAAACAAACAAACAAACATATCATACTAAAATTCACAAACGTAATGTACTTATTTAACATTTCTTACTTTTAGCAAACACTTCAACATTCAGAAGAAATATATTTTCTTTCTGTTTCCTCTGTAGATACGATAATGAAGATAGCAGTGCACATTTCAGTTCTTCTCTGTTAGTGAACACACAAACAGTTTTTGTGCACTAATGGAATCGTAATGTAGATATTAAGTAATCATATAAATTACATTTCGATTAGAAAGGAAGCTCAAGGATAAGCATTGGTTGCTATTGACGATCTGCCTTTCCTTCAAGGATAAGCATTGGTTGCTATTGACGAACTGCCTTTCCTTCAAGGAAAAGCATTGGTTGCTATTGACGAACTGCCTTTCCTTCAAGGATAAGCATTAGTTGCTATTGACGAACTGCCTTTCCTTCAAGGATAAGCATTGGTTGCTATTGACGATCTGCCTTTCCTTTAATATATGAAATCAAAATTAGGGATGGCTTACGCAGATTTACAACCTTTATGTGTATTTGCACGAATATCCAAAATAAAACAAACCCAGAACTATGAAAACGATAAAAGTGTCTTTAAGAATATAATCAAATGTAAATTAAATAGAATGGATTGTAAGTGATTGTCTACGGGATCGTAAATCGGGATCTCTTATTAAATGAGCTTCATTTTTTAAGGGAATAATATACTCATAACACAATGTGTATACACACACGCAGACACACATAAGCTATCTTCGAACACGTACATATAGGTGTCTGAATTCAGAAAAAGGTGTATAATTAAATAGATAAAAACTTCATAATGTTGAGAATAAAAAATTATAATAGACTATTCTCAGATATTTGCTAATCTCATGTGCATTTTGATTTAAACCTCAGAGTATGCTCTGATTTTGAAAGACGTAGCAAGGCACTGTTGTTGTACAAATAAACTTCGGTTAGTGTTCATTTTATAGAAGAGGAAGACGATACTGTTAAAAACAAATTAAACCTGTTATAAGTTTGAACGTGGATGAGGTATTTAATAAGTGAAATATTAAGGACTGCAGTTTCGCCTATTCAGAGCTCATCAGCACAGCTTGGGTCAGCAAACCAAAGAAATACCATTAGGCCTCTTGTAATGGTAAGTAAATTAGGTTACTATATGGTGAAGTAAATCCCCATTGATATAATACTATAAATTAGGTTACTATATGGTGAAGTAAATCCCCCATTGATATAATACTATAAATTAGGTTACTATATGGTGAGTAAATCCCCATTGATATAATACTATAAATTAGGTTACTATATGGTGAAGTAAATCCCCATTGATATAATACTATAAATTAGGTTACTATATGGTGAGTAAATCCCCATTGATATAATACTATAAATTAGGTTACTATATGGTGAAGTAAATCCCCATATAACACTAAAATTGTTGTTTGTTTCACAATTTTCTCGAAAAGCTATACATAGAACTATTTGTCCATAATTTTGAGTTTTTACATTATAATGAAGGCAAGTAATAAACAATACCTGACCAAATAGTGTAATTTAACTGTCACTCTTATAGCGCACATCGGCCCCAAATTGCAGAGGAAGTGTATATATATGGCAAGAGGCTGCGAACCATGATACTTGGCCACTCCAGAACTATTAAAATAACTTTAGGCTAAAATATGCAGAACAAGTAATTATGTTTTAAAGTTTGCTAAACAATGAGTTCATCATTATTAATACATTAGTTAAATGCTATATAATGTTGTGGTATTCAAGTATTAATATATTTATCATTTAGTTAGAAGCATCAGAAAAACGTCATTTCCGTAAATGTTATGCAGATGATAAGTTCGAACGCGGGTATAAAGGGCAAATGATTGACATAGGTGAACAAATTAAACAGTATTTTTTTATCGCCGATTCCTACTTCACTGTAACTCTAAGTAGCTGTTAGAGCTGCGAGAATGGTTCGTAGAATCTACATGATATGAAGCTGAGGTCAAAGCAACAACTGGAATAAACGAGAGAGAATCATGGAGATAGTACACTTTTTTTAGACTGATAGCCTAGTGTGGTATTTCTCTATCCTTAGTTTACCTACACTAGCAATAATTTCAAGTACACATTTCCTAAGTCATCCTAACTTGTACAAGGTTCTGTACCACCTCTTAAAATAAACCTAAACTTAACCCAGAAACAGGACTAAGTACATGGTCTATAGAATAATTGTTGCAGTATGTAACCTCATACAAGATAGGAATTACTATAAATTTATGGCCTTCATAAATCTGGTTTGTAGGTGGAGAATTCAACTGCAGAAAAAAGCTGTTTCTGTTGTGAGTTATAAAAAGATCTGTATTATCTATCTATGTATCTATCTGTCTGTCTAGGGTCATAAAGTAGTGAAAGTCACTAAACTGAATATAATTCGAAGCAAATATACACTTGTCTCCTATCTAGAGAATTAAACTGTTATTCTGCCGTGAGGTAATTTTGAACTGAATGACTAAATAGCTTTCACAACATTAACGTGAACATCCATGTAGGAAGAACTTTACCTCTCAAGAACTCTTCTTTAATCAATTAAACATATCAAATAATTACTACCTGCTTTGATTAATATAAGAATTTTATGAAACGTTTTCGTTTAATTAGTTTCTATGCAGTTTTGGCCCAGAAAATGTTTGAAGTTGTCTTGTTCTAGTGGCTTTTGTGTCTTTGTTCTCTATAGCAGATAATATCTACTTTGCCAGAGGGGAGTGTTTCAGTACATCCATATTGAAATGGTTCATGACTGCAACGTCCTTTGCTGGTTGTGTGGACGACGTCTGTATGTTACAACCGAAAATTTTGTGCGAGATTGACCAATTACGTAGTGACACCATTGCAAGAGAAAAAATACAAGCTTTCTTGCAAGATCGAAATACCTGTTCTTTCTCAGTTCAAATTTTTACATCCTAGTATTTAGTTAGTCCTGAGAAAATAAAACTGTTGACTGACGCAGTAGATCTGTAGAACTGGTTGTGTAAATGTCTGCACAAGTAAGCACACTGTGTTTTATTTTTGCTTTCGATTTCATTTTTCAACAAACCTGTCCAGTCTCTTTATTTTATCACACAAGCTTAAATCTTGATAAAGTGTTCAGACATAGATTTCCTGTTCAATTCTATTGTTACCAAGCAGGCCTTGGTAACAATAGGTAATCAATTAATACAAAAAATAGTGCCTTGTATTCTTAAAAGTTTAAGTTTGAAGTTCGGGTATTTTGATGAATTAAGATTTTATTAAAGATCACTTTTGCTTTTGAAGGATTTAATAACTGTTCTTCGTAAGTTGATAAAATATAACTATAATTAATGCTATTCTTCTATAGACACTTTCTTGTAGCGCAATACTATAGGTGAAAAAAATATTTAACGACGTTTAGTTATTTTTAACTGCATCATTAACACGTATCTCAACTCTTAGACACAGAAATGCAAAGAACAATGAAGGTACCTGGATATTTTAGTAAGAATGACATACGTTTATAGCATGAGTATATTATAATATTTGTCAACATTCTTCAAAACGTAAGCGAATAAATTAATCAAATAAAGTTCTTGACTTATCGCTTTAAAAACTTCTATGGTCTAATGGTCCGTGCCAGACTGTAAATCGTTGTCATGGACACGTTATAAGACTACTGTCAATACCAATTAGTTGACTAGAGTAGTCCAAAATATTTCTAATGTATCAGTTCAGAATCGGGGACGTCTAACACTTTTGTATTACACGTGCATTAAACTAAGCCTTACGAATAAAAAAAAGGTATATATAACACTGAGTAGCTAATTTTCTGTTGACATTATAGGATAACCAAGGGTAAACAGTCAAATTAGTGCCTGCGACATTGTATTTAAAGAGGCTAGAATTTATACGCACACCAATAAAAGCAATGTCATCTAGCCGTTCGTTTTTTGAACAATTTATTTGAACCGGAAGCATTGCGTTCAATGTTTTATCCTTTGAGTCAAACATAAGCCTTATGTCGGTCACCTAACTCAATATTAAAAAGTGGATTTGTTTGATGAACTACACTAGTTTTATTTTAGTGTATAGTTTACAGAAACTATATATTTCCATTGATTTTCCACGTCAATATAACACGCGCAGCAGTTTCCTGTCTTTGCTTCTTTCCTGATCGGTGTTGCAAATGCCTTGTAAGAAAAACAATAACTCATCAATGATAACATGTAACTGATGTAAAACTACACTTTAAATAAGCACAGATTTGGGAACATAGCATAGCAGAACTGTAACATGTTCTACCTTCATTATTAGATGACCCAAGTTTCATTGTGTCTCTGGAATTCATTTAGCAGTATAGACAGACAGAAACACAAACAAGCACACACGTGTATATATACCTTCATAGAATACCACAGTCACAAGTCACAAACAAGCACACACGTGTATATATACCTTCATAGGATACCACATTCACAAGTCATTAAACTTTATTATCTTAATTATTAAAGTTGTATGTTTTAATGACTTAGGGTTATCAGTTTAGATTCAATATATAAGCAGTTTTATAATAGAATAATACATTTCAGTAGAGAATAATAATTTTAAACATAAAGTTAGAAGCTGTAGATTTTAAACGACGGCTATAGGTAAAACCAAAAGTCAGTTTAGAAGTTAAAACGTTCTTGTAGCACGTTAACTATAAAGTTGTTCCCCAGTGGGACAACGCTAAGCCTACGGACTTGAACGTTGAAATTCGAGGTTCATTTCTCTGTGGTGAACACAGAAGATTTTTGTATTAAGTTTGAGTCGTTCTTAATTCTGTAAGATTTCACTTTTTCACTATCTGAAAACTATTTTCGGGTGAGAAAAATGTGAAACCGGATTGTTACTGCATTTTGGCTTAAACGATTGTTAACTCATTTTGTGATATGTAATATTAAACATTAATTTCACATAAATATTCATTTTTCTCCTTTCTCACTGTGGGAATTATCAGCAGTTACTACTAAAACTACTGTGCCTAAATATTCATGGATTTAATGCATTTTAAACCGTTTATTTCAGACAAACAGTAAATAATTTGGCTATGGGTGGCAATTGACCAGCTGATATTTGGGCCAGAGACGACCAACATCTTAATGAGCCAGTGATGGGTCCTAAACAAGTTTTGGATATAATACTTACGGAAAGAATATAACAAATATAGATAGTAATATACCTGCAAGTTTTTCGAAGATAGATAACTAAGAAAGTAACACTATTTCACTAATTATTGTGTATTTCAAGTTGAAAAAAAGATGAATGTCAAAGAAAAACCGCAGCTTAGGGATGTGTAGATAATGGTAAGGATAAGAGTACTTTACGATTCTTTCTGGAAAATGGTGCACTTCAAATTATATACAGGGCCATAGAATAGTAGCTTGCAAAATTTGGCATCATAAGTAGATGATCCAGGTTTTATTCTGTGTTTGGAATTTTTCATCTATCAGTAGAGACACAGATACGCTTCGCCTTCTTCATTAACATGACCGTAAAACAGTATTTCCACCAGATCGGAGAATCGTTATTTCAATGTTGTCCTATTTTTTACCCAGGTTTCTTTAAACCGACTAACGTCTAAGATCTACAAATTTCAAGTGCAGGAAGACAAAAGTACACTGAACCTTCATCTGGAGGTTTGAAAGCTACGTAATGAGTAGTATAGCTGTGAGTTGAATTGAAGTTAACTATATTAGATGTGTCTTCCTTGTTGTGAACTTTGATGTGGAAGCATAAAATATTTAACTTTGTAAGTTTGTTTGTTTGTTTTAGAACAAAGCCACGGTGGGCTATCTGCTGTGTCCACCGTGGGGAATCGAACCTCTGATTTTAGCGTTGTAAGTCCGTAGGCTTACCGCTGTCCCACAAAGTACATAAGTACTAGGACGCTCACCACAAACTTTAGCCTAGTTATAGTTTTGTAAATAATCAGAAGGTTAGAAGTTACACGAACATTAGACGTCAACGAACTCCGAGTACATAGAAATGCTCGACATATTGCCCATTGTTTTACCAATACGCGTTCTCAATATGTCTTATGAGTTCATTATCCGTTAGCAGGTTATACAGACCAGTGGAATTCAATAATGCTCAAATTTAACGACTTTTGCACATGTTATGAAAAATCACTGTACTGTAGTGCACATCCTCCGTTTTCAGTTTCCTGTCTTGGAAATATCAATGATATTTTTTTCTAGTCTTTAATATACACTTGCTACCAAATATGGAAACAACATTATTATCTTCTTTTTTTTGTCTCTACAAAAGATTAAAAAAAACAGTTTTACCGCGTACTCAGGTCGGAACTATATATAATCTCTTCGGGGGTTCAGGCCCAACCACAACTGTTTTCTTTTGGACAAAATACCGGAAATACAATCATTTATTAGCAGACTGATGAGTTACAGTGCTGGATTTCACTACGCTTGACCTGTTTTCAGGTAGTTTTCCGATCTAACGTTAAGCCTAATTATGGTAACCACTATTGAAGCTACAAGGCACAAGTTTTTTAGTAGCGTGCACGCGCTCACATATAAAGAAAAGCTGTGGAAACAGTCATTTGTTAAATAGTAGGTGGATTGATGATAAGTGGTTTGCACAAAAATAATGGAATTTGTTTTAACTGTTTGTACATAAGTGATTTACCCTTTTTTTTGGTGGGACTTGGAACACTATTCTGACTCAAAGCCAATTTACGAATAATGTCGTATAAAACATAATTATTTTATGAATTAATATGGTGATAATTATTGCAAAATATATCCTTTTCACCCATTCAAATGAATTTTTTTCAGTTAAAAAATAATGTTATGAAACAATTAAAAATAATTAAAAACTGAGTATGCTGTTTGAATAGCCTATCCAGTATAATAAGCTAATTAGATCTACTTAACATCTTAACTCAATTTACAAGAAAACAAAACTGATGGTGATTACAAGGTATTGAATCATCAAATGTGTACCTTCGCTAAGTCAAAGACATTTTCAGAAGTGATCCCATTCACTAAGCTACAATTGAAAATAATCTTCGTAAGTGTTAAAATAAAAAGCTCATAATTGTTAAAAACATTATAACCAGTAATCTATAATAACAAAAGGGTGTATCTGTGGGTTTATGTGTCTGTGTGTGTGTGTGACCACCATAATTCCAAGAGGAAAGAACCTAGAAACCTGAAATTTTGCACACATGCTAAGTAGACCCTGAGGGTGTGCACCTGGGTATTATTACTTATCCACGTGCATCTTTCTAATGAAGCAAACTAGTGAAAAACTACATAGAAAAGAACTGTGTCCTCCATAGCTGCAAGGGATAGAACCTATAAACCTGAAACTTTGCACCCATACTAAATGGACCCTGATGGTGTGCACCTGGGTATTACTTATCTCATCCATATGCATTGGCGCATGCATGTGTGCATCTTTTTAAGGGAACCAAGCTATCGAAAAACCACATAGAAAAGAAATGGCTCCTTATATTACAAATAGAAATCACATAAAGACAGACAGATATTCACGTGTGTGGTGTGCACCTGGGTATTATTACTAATCCACGTGCATGCGCATTTTTTAATGAGACAAGCTAGCAAAAAACCACATAGAAAAGAATATGTGACTGCCAATACTCCAAGAGGAAAAAACTTAGAAACCTAAATTTTGCACACACACACTAAGTAGACCATGAGGGTATGCACCTGGGTAGTATTACTTATCCACATGCATTAATAATGAGACAAGCTAAAGACAAATCATATAGAATTGAAATGATTCCTTATATTACAAATAGAAAGGATTTTCACCTGGGTATTATTACTTATCTACTGGTGTGCGCACATCTTTTTATACAAAAAATCACATAGAAAAGAAATGTAACTGCTATAGCTCTAAGAGGAAAACCTAGAAACCTGAAATTTTGCATCCATACTAAGTGGACCCTGAGAGTGTGCACCTGTGTATTATTACTTATGCACGTGCGTACGCTAGCCCATCTTTTTGTGAGGCAAGCTAGCGAAAAACCACATAAAAAAGAAATGGTTCCTTATAAAACAACTTCTAATATATAAAAAAGCCAGTGCGTTTTGGTAACAATGTGTTCCAAAAATGGCTTTTATGTCATGTTGTTTAGCAATAAATGTATAACCTAACATCATTGTTAAGAGGCTATGAGCTGAAAGTATAAAATGAAGTGTATAAACTAGAAAATTAAAAAAAATATATTTGTTGTTTTCTAATTTAGAGACTCATTTAGACATTTATTAAAGAGATTTGTTTTTTCATTATTTAAATCTAAAATCGGAGGATAAGTCAGGGGGAAGATTACCTTTATAAACAGGCTAAATCACGTAAAGGAGCAACAAAAGTATATGGGTTATACTTTTATGCTAAAATGGGTTCAGAATACACACACTGACATAGTCATCTAGAATAAATCAACCTAATAACCGGAGTGAAGACGGGTACTTACGCTAGCCTATAATAATAAAAGGAGTGTCTGGGGGGGTCTGTGTGTATCTGCATGACCATCATAACTACAAGAGGAAAGAACCTAGAAACCTGAAATTTTGCACAACTACTAAGTGAACCCTGAGGGTGTGCACCTGGGTATTATTGCTTATCCAGGTGCGTGCACATCTTTTTATGAGGTAAGGTAGGGAAAAACCACATAAAAAGAACTGCATCCACAATAGCTCCAAGGGGATAGAACCTATAAACCTGAAATTTTGAACCCATACTACATGGACCCTGATAGTGTGCACCTGGGTATTACTTATCTCATCCATATGCATTCGCACATGAGCGTGTGCATCTTTTTAATGATGCAAGCTAGCGAGAAACCAAAGAGAAAAGAAGTGGGTCCTTATATTACAAATAGAAAATCACATAGAGACAGACAGACATTTACGTGCACGCATGCACGGAGTACAGCTGGGTATTATTAATTATCCACGTGCATGCTCGAATGAGCATACGCATCTTTTTAATGAGGCAAGCTAGCAAAAAACCACATAGAAAAGAAGTGGTTCCTTATGTTATGAATAGAAATCACAGACAGACACGCATTTGTGTGCATGCACACTTGCGTGTCTGTATGTGTGTGACCATCATAGCCCCAAGAAGAAAGAACCTAGAAATGTAAAATTTTGGACTTATACTAAGTGGGTCCTGAGGGTTTGCACCTGGGTATTATTATTTAGTTACATGCGTGCGCGTGTGCATCTTTTTATGCATGTCTGTGTATGTGTGATTGCCATAGCTCCAAGAGGAAAGAACCTAGAAACGTGAAATTTTGATCCTGTACTAAGTGGATCCTGAGGGTTTGAACGTGATCATTATTATTTATCTACGTGAGTGCGCGCATGCGCATCCTTTTATGCTTGTCTGTGTATGTGTGACAACTATAGCTCCAATAGAAACCTGAAATTTTGCACCCATGATATGTGGATCCTGAGGGAATGCACCTGGGTATTACTGACTTATCCACGTACGTGAGCACATGCGCGTGCGCATCTTTTTAATGAGACAAGCTAGCGAAAAACCACATATAAAAGGAGTGGTTCCTTACATAACTAATATATAGAAAATTCAGTGCTTTTTGGTAACATTGTTTTCCAGAAATGGCTTTTATATAATGTTGTTTAGCAACAAATGTAGATAAGTTATACTTTTATTCTAAAATGGGTTCAGAATACACATAGTGACATAGTCATCTAGAATGTATCAACCTATTAACCCTAGCGAACCCGATGTACTTACGCTAGTATAACACGTAGTTAACAGAAAAGAAAACTTCATAACTTGTTTCAAATATTCAAAGCTATCATTCATATATAATATAACAAATAACACGACAGACATTTTTCTAACGTTTAACAAATATTGCTCTCTGTTTATGAGACGTCTCTATTCATAGCCAAACACATTTTTCTAGACAGTATTTGTATGTTTGTTAAGGATTAGTCAACTTTCTATCTTGAACATCTATGCAATATTATTATTAGTGCTATTTGCTGGTAGGCGGCTACTATAGTTGATAGCTAAAACAGTTGCGAGTGTTGATGGTCAGTTGTAAGATATCATCGCTCATGATAATTACATTTTTAATAAACTTGAATTGATGTGATGAGCCACCTTGCATTTAAGCACTACAGTTACGGATGTCCGAGATAAATGTATACATTTAAATAGCTGGTGAACAAATTTCTGTCGTTGATGTACAGAAGATGAACCACCTAAAAATACTCTCGAAGTTATCAAGGTGTACTACAAGTACTCTCCTGTCCAAACTCTCTAAGATGAACCACCTAAAAATCTCTCGAAGTTATCAAGGTGTGCTAAAATGTTTGAGCAGAAAATTATTTTGCTAAAGCAGCAACACTCAAAATATCTATAATACGATTACAAAAGAATGACGTAGACACTGATTTATTCTTCTTCGGCGTCCAATATTATTTATGAATGTTCAGTTTAACAGTTTCGAGAATGTACCAAACCTAATGATTTATTAATTATTTTATATTCATATTTTTGATCTATCTTTACCTTTCAACTGGGAATAAAAAAAAAACACAAATGGTCAGAACACACCTGTATATTAGTATTAGTCAGTGGCCACTTGATACTCTGTAGACAATACTATTTCTGAAAAATCACTAATTACTCTCCTGTCCAAACTCTCTACTTGTAGCACACCTT
>NW_013677401.1:9722-13593 GCF_000517525.1 Limulus polyphemus | reverse complement strand
ATAGTGGAGTAGATATTAGTTACAAGTACAAAAGAGACTGTGAATAGTGAAGTAGGTATTAGTGACAAGTACTAAAGAGACTGTGTATAGTGGAGTAGATATTAGTTACAAGTACAAAAGAGACTGTGAATAGTGGAGTAGATATTAGTAACAAGTACTAAAGAGACTGTGAATAGTGAAGTAGATATTAGTAACAAGTACTAAAGAGACTGAATAGTGAAGTAGATATTAGTGACAAGTACTAAAGAGACTGAATAGTGAAGTAGATATTTGTGACAAGTACTAAAGAGACTGCGTATAGTGAAGTAGATATTTGTGACAAGTACTAAAGAGACTGAATAGTGAAGTAGATATTAGTAACAAGTACTAAAGAGACTGTGTATAGTGAAGTAGATATTAGTGACAAGTACTAAAGAGACTGTGTATAGTGAAGTAGATATTAGTGACAAGTACTAAAGAGACTGTGAATTGTGGAGTAGATATTAGTGACAAGTACTAATACTAACATTGAAAATATAGAACAAAGTGGGACTTTTTTATTGTCATTTAATTGTTGTATTTTATTATTTGTAAGCCACAGAAAGGTATTGAGTTAAGTTATTGAGTCTCCCTCTGGGTTTATTTTACCAAACTAATTGTATTAGCAGTTAATTTTTTTTTTTAGTTTACAAGGACTTGAGAATAGTAAATAACAGGTACAGTGTACAGGGATATTGAAAACAAAAACCATAGATATGTATTACAACTGTGCAATAGACAAAAGTGCTCATATTCTTCAACTGAACACCACCTTGCACTCAGACTTATCAGAGTCTGAGTGAGATTGATGTTCTCAGTTCACAGACATATCTTGAGTAAAAGTACTTTTGTAACATCTGTTTACAGTGGACTTGTACATTTTACTAACATTTTGGTTAGTTCATTAATTTGGTATTATTATTTCCTTCTCCAATATGGGATTGATTGAATGGACCAAACGTGCACTTACGAGTTAAAACTGGTCAACAGTTATGTGGTTCGTACAAAACAGTGTAGTAACCAGCTGTGTTAGGTAGTGATTTTGAAGTGTTTGGTTTTCAGATACATGAACTTTTTTTGAGTTGTTAATTTCTTAATGCAAGTTCAAAGGTTGCATAATACCAAACATTGGGCTTAAAACTGTCCAAGTTGTTTCTAAAATCTAAAGTAGGCATACTAAATCTGTTTACCATCTGCTTTCTTGGAACAAACCAAGCCTTATATATCAACAACATTATGACTAAATAAAGCCAGGCTTGAGCATAGCTCCGTGTTCTAAGAGCAGCCGGTGCACCCACGATGTTCCATGCACAAAGGGCATGGCAGATCCTAGCTGTTATTTGATTCGCTGACAAGAAAAATAACCATTTCTCTAACATCATTACAAGTTATTGAATTCATGTGCTGTATACACTGGAGAAAATCAATAAACTTATTTTTCAATAAATAGTGCTTGCATGTTAAAAGTTATTCTCACCCATTATCTTGCCTTATTATTGTATAAATCATGTTATAAAATCTGATGAAAAACCCCATGTTTTCATTGTTGTTACGAAATTTAATCATGCAAGCTCATCATGTAGTGCAGTAAATGTTCAGATACAAACATGAGTAGCTCACTGACCGAGCCATGCGACATTTCCTGTCTTCCTTCCGTTACTCAGATGTCGCAGGTTTTAACAGTCAAACTTAATTAGCATACTTTCAACATGTAACTTTTATTTTGAGATCATTAAACTGTTTAAAACACAAGTGATGGTAATATTGTAAAACTTTTTTTTTTCCAAGAATCAGGTTTCAGGATAATGAAGCCCTGGAATTGGAAATGGTATCATTTGTAATTTTGATATATGTAGCAGTAGCAGAGATTTAGCTACAGTTGCAGTATTTTATATGTGTGTGTATTATTGAAATTAAATTCTGTTTTTATTCTTGTACAGACTTGCAGGTGTCTATTGTTGGTTTGGAAAAGGCTCTTCATCATTACACACTGGAACCATCAGAGGCTCCGTTTGATATCAAGACGGTTCCCCTGTCGACTCAGATTATTACTGAAGAAAAGAAACCAGGTACGATAGGCTAATTAAAACAGCTTGTTTTTAAGATAATACATAAAGCCAAATGTGACAAAGTTTGTTCTTGTATACCAGTTGTTCTCAACTTTTTAGAATCCACAAAACTCTTCTGGTGTCTCACACAAACCTTCACAGCATTCATTACAAAAAACTTATTGCAATACTATATCAATAATTCCACATAATAGAGTAAGTATGTTTAATTCAGCTTTATACCCATAAACATACTTACAAAACATAAACATAATTATACCCATAAACATAATATACCTATAAACATACGTATGAAACATAAACATAATTATACCCATAAACATAATTATACCCATAAACATAATATACCTATAAACATATGTACAAAACATGAAAAATTTCTTGATCCAATTACTCAGGCACTTACACGTACATAACAAGAAGCGTGTTCTCTCAAATAATAAAAGTTTACATGACTCAAGCACTTCTTTGTACCTAGTCTTACTCAGTAATTCAAAACAATTCAGGGACTTGTGTTGTTACAAAACCTTTTACACTAATATAGAAATGTGGTGTAGTTAGATTACAATTGTGTGGCTAATATGTATTTACACATTACAATTGTGTGACTGATATGTATTTACACATTAGAATATGTGAACTTCTGCAATTCACAGAACCCTGCGGAACTCCAGGAGGCCGGTTGAGGAGTACTCTTGTATAAATAAAGACTTGTTGAGTAAAAGTTCCAGTTAATAAGTCCTAGAAGGGTCACAACCAAATAAACTAATCAGTTTGCATACTTTGTAGATAGTTTTCGAATAATATTATATCTCCTGGTTTTGTTGCTTATTAATTAGTTTTTTATTGGAGAAACCTGTAACATCTTTTGTGACCTTATTAATTAGATTTTTATTGTAGAACCTGTAATATCTTTTGTGACTTTATTAATTAGATTTTTATTGGAGAACCTGTAACATCTTTTGTGACCTTATTTACTAGATTTTTATTGGAGAACCTGTAACATCTTTTGTGACCTCATTAATTAGTTTTTTTATTGGAGAAACCTGTTACATTTTTGTGAATTTTCTATTTTACGTGCTACTTGCTTACTTGGTAATTAATTTTTTTATAAATGATTACTTGTACTTCTTTAATACCAATAATACGAACCATTGTTCAGTCTTATTGAAATCTGTCGTAATAAACCCAAGTAAACTACCATCAGGTAATGTGTTATCTGTCGTAATAAACCCAAGTAAACTACCATCAGGTAATGTGTTTAAACATTGGCTCTTTCTTCTTTAATACCAATAATACGACCATTGTTCAGTCCTATTGAAATCTGTCGTAATAAACCCAAGTAAACTACCATCAGGTAATGTGTTTAAACATTGGCTCTTTCTTCTTTAATACCAATAATACGACCATTGTTCAGTCTTATTGAAATCTGTCGTAATAAACCCAAGTAAACTACCATCAGGTAATGTGTTTAAACATTGGCTCTTTCTTCTTTAATACCAATAATACGACCATTGTTCAGTCCTATTGAAATCTGTCGTAATAAACCCAAGTAAACTACCATCAGGTAATGTGTTTAAACATTGGCTCTTTCTTCTTTAATACCAATAATACGACCATTGTTCAGTCCTATTGAAATCTGTCGTAATAAACCCAAGTAAACTACCATCAGGCAATGTGTTTAAACATTGGCTCTTTCTTCTTTAATACCAATAATACGACCATTGTTCAGTCCTATTGAAATCTGTCGTAATAAACCCAAGTAAACTACCATCAGGTAATGT
>NW_013677401.1:7519-9149 GCF_000517525.1 Limulus polyphemus | reverse complement strand
GAGAAACACTGCTGAGTATGGATTGTTGTAACATATTGGTGTGTAAGACCTGAGGCTGAGAAACACTGCTGAGTATGGATTGTTGTAACATATTGGTGTGTAAGACCTGAGGCTGAGAAACACTGCTGAGTATGGATTGTTGTAACATATTGGTGTGTAAGACCTGAAGCAGTGTTTCTCAGCCAGTATGGATTGTTGTAACATATTGGTCAGGTCTTACGCACCAATATGTTACAACAATCCATACCCAGCAGTGTTTCTCAGCCTCAGGTCTTACACACCAATATGTTACAACAATCCGTACTCAGCAGTGTTTCTCAGCCTCAGGTTTTACACAGGCTGAGAAACACTGCTGAGAATGCCTGTTGGTAACAGTATGTAGGTGTTATTGATTTATGTTTATATCAAAGATTGTTTTATTTTAGATATAATGCCTGTTGGTAAGCCAAAAGAAAAAGTTGCTGCTTCGAGACAAGACATTTTTGCAGGTATGAAAGTAATTTAAACATTTTTTGTATTAGGATAATAAAATTAGCTGTAACATAAAATGTTATAATATCCGGGTCAGACAAGGACAGCCCGTGTGTTGTATACTTGAAAAAACTAATGTTCCAGGATTTTTAGATATTTTGTTGTGAAGATGCAGATAGCTCTCATCATAATATTGAGTGTTCTCATTATGATTGTTATCTAGAAATGTTAGTAGTCATTATTACTGTATTTTGTGAGTTTGTTTATAGATTGTTTTATCTTCACGTTAACCCCTTTTGGAACCATGCATTTTGTGTTACCAGACACTATGAAAAATTGTAAAATATGAGAAAATAAAAAGAAATTTGTATTTGATTTATTTTATTAAAGAAAGGCCCTACAATTTATATCTGTCATTCAATTTAGTGTTAAAAACCTCTCAAAGTGTGCCTCTATGGTCTCTGGAAATTGAAATAGTAGGGGTAGGTTTACATTGTCAAACAAAGATAAGTTGATAACTTGTTTGATTTAGTGCAGATTAGCTCCACTTACTGTTTATTCTTTTGTTTTCATTACAGTATTGTATTGTTCTTTAAATTCTCTCTTTAAAGAGTGGATGAAGATAAAAACATATATGTATATAATTGGTAAATTCTTTAGTCGTTGTTCTTGTTCAGTAGTTTCCAAATCTCAGTTTATTACTGGGGAAAATAAGGTTGGTTTCTATATTGTAGAGCAACTTGGATCAGTGGCAGAGCTGGCTTCTATGAACCTTGGTCCTCTCTTTAAATCATCACAACCAGTGGAACTGACAGAATCAGAAACGGAATACGTTGTTCAGTGTATCAAACACACCTTTCCTAACCACATGGTTCTTCAGGTAAATTACAACTTATGAAACTGGATTAAAGATAGACATGTATGGTTTTGTTATTACATCATCACCGTAGTTTTAAACTGTGCATCTAACTTCTTAATTGTTGGGTTTTTCTTCTTTGAATCTACACATCTAAGAGCTGGGTTGGTTGGAGTCAATATTGGACTGTAAACTGCTACTCAAAGTTATGTTATTATCTTTCACTGTGTTTTTTATACATCCATAATATCTAAAATAAACCAATCTTTGATATAAACATAAATCAATAACACCTACATACTG
>NW_013677401.1:0-6633 GCF_000517525.1 Limulus polyphemus | reverse complement strand
TCAGCAGTGTTTCTCAGCCTCAGGTCTTACACACAATATGTTACTACAATCCATACTCAGCAGTGTTTCTCAGCCTCAGGTCTTACACCCAATATGTTACTACAATCCATACTCAGCAGTGTTTCTCAGCCTCAGGTCTTACACACCAATATGTTACTACAATCCATACTCAGCAGTGTTTCTCAGCCTCAGGTCTTACACACAATATGTTACAACAATCTATACTCAGCATTGTTTCTCAGCCTCGGGTCTTACACACCAATATGTTACAACAAAACTGCTTGTTGTAACATGCTGGATGTTACAACAACCTTACTGGTTTCACAAGAAAATTGATAGAATATTTGTAATGATTTTTCTTTCTGCATTTTAGTGACAGCTTAGGGAGGCAGCAAGCCGATCCCTAGTATTGGAAAAGTTCCTGTACAATGTTTATCTATCATGGCTTGTGTCGTTCTTGTACAATGTTTACCTATCGTTCCTGTACAATGTTTATCGTGGCTTGTATCGTTCCTGTACAATGTTTATCGTGGCTTTTATCGTTCCTGTACAAATTTTTGTAATGTTGTTGTGAAAGAAAATTTTATATGTTTTTATATATTTGTAGTTTGACTGTACTAACACCCTGAATGACCAAATTCTTGAAAACGTCCAAGTTGATGTAGAACCTTCAGAAGGATTTGAATTATTGTGTCAGATCTCTTGCTCCAAACTAGCATACAACGTGACAGGTACAACATATGCCTGCTTCAGGTTACCAGATGATCCCCTAGCAGGTTAGTCAGCTGGTTGTCAGTGACAATCGTGTGATAAAGTTTAGTAACACAGGTCAGCTAGTGGTCAGTGATAATTGTGTGATAAAGTTTAGTAACACAGGTCAGCTAGTGGTCAGTGATAATTGTGTGATAAAGTTTAGTAACACAGGTCAGCTAGTGGTTAGTGATAATTGTGTGATAAAGTTTAGTAACACAGGTCAGCTAGTGGTCAGTGATAATTGTGTGATAAAGTTTAGTAACACAGGTCAGCTAGTGGTCAGTGATAATTCTGTGAAAAAGTTTAAGAGGAGTTTAGGATATGTGAATAAAAACAAGTTTTGAAACTTATTTAAAACACAAAAACGAGGAAGATATATTCCATTTTTGAACTGAACACTTTTGTTGTTAACAGTTATCCAAAATTGGATTTTTGATAAAGCCAGTAAAGTAATTTATTTTAATATGTATCTTGTAGCTACTAAAACTTCTCAGTAAAGCAGTAGTGTCCATAAATGTTTGTTTATCAAATATTAAGTACAAAATAAATATTGTACACAGAAATTATTGGTTTCAAAAATGATATTTTCTTACAGCAACTGGAACTTTTAGCAATACCTTGAAATACCTCGTGAAAGACTGTGACCCCAACAGTGGAGAGACAGATGAAGAAGAAGGGTATGAAGATGAATATGTGGTAAGGATGTTTTTTGTTCATTTATAAAGTTCTTCTTTTCCTCTCTCGACTAATTTTTTCTGTTTTCTAGAATTCCTATAGATATAAGTTTTGTATTGAAATGTAGTTTCTGACAGAAGTGAACGAGCTGTATCTGAAAACTTGAGAAAATACAGTACGATTACTTGTGTTCGTATTTTAAATGCACACATTTGTTTTTTCATGTTCGTAAGATACAAACTGTTATTGTATTACAAGTTTTGTGATGGTGGTTGTAGCTTGAAGACCTAGAAGTGTCGGTTGCAGACCATGTGCAGAAGGTCTTACAACCTAACTTTGCAGCTGCATGGGACGAACTTGGTCCCGACAACGAACTGGAAGACACCTTTGCTTTATCGTCTATGACAACTCTAGAAGGTGGGAAATATTTCTGACCTATTTTGATCTTTAACTTGCTGATAATCCAAAACTCTTGTTGGGTCTCAGTCAGTGTTATTTTTAATTATGGATTTCTGTAGAAATGAGATAATCCAGCACATTATTGTATAATTCACAGAACAAAGTGTAACCTGGAGTAGTTTATTATTTCTTCATGAGAGCTAAGCTACTTAATGATACACAAGAAGTCTCATCCTTCTGGACTTGATAAAGAAACTGATAATGTTCCAGGACACACAAGCGAGATGTGGTACATAAAAAAATCAAGTGTTCTTGAGATACAATACGATATTATGAATTCTGTGCACACTTGTTTGTTGTGAAATCATTTAGACTGTGTTTATAGTTATAAATATAATTTAGGTTTTGATAGCCATTACTTATTTCACTAATCTAATCTTCTACAGTTTCTATTTCGGCACACTTTATCCATGGAAATGGAACCAATGTATCATCAATAATAATGTTCAGGCAACAGTAAAAAATAATGTTCAGGCAACAGTAAAAAAAGTTTCTTTATTTTGTTGCTGGCTGATCGGCCCATGCCTATTAACCTCTTTAGATTAGTGAAGTGTATTTCTTCACACACACACACACACATGCATTGAAAAGTCTACAGTAGGTAGCACCAAGAATAGTAGCTTTGTATTTGTAGTAGCAAAATTAATGTTATACTTTTAGGAACAGCCTGATGATCACTGGTTATTAAAAGTAAGTTGTGAAACATTTTTACTGGTATCAGTCAGTACTCTGAATAGGACGTTATTCTCTACAGACAACAACATTACTGATATCAGTCAGTACTCTGAATAGGACGTTATTCTCTATAGACAACAACATTACTGATATCAGTCAGTACTCTGAACAGGACGTTATTCTCTATTGACAACAACATTACTGATATCAATCAGTACTCTGATCAGGACATTATTCTCTATAGACAACAACATTACTGATATCGGTCAGTACTCTGAACAAGACGTTATTCTCTATTGACAACAACATTACTGATATCAGTCAGTACTCTGAACAGGACATTATTCTCTATAGACAACAACATTACTGATATCAGTCAGTACTCTGAACAGGACATTATTCTCTATAGACAACAACATTACTGATATCGGTCAGTACTCTGAACAGGACATTATTCTCTATAGACAACAACATTACTGATATCGGTCAGTACTCTGAACAGGACGTTATTCTCTACAGACAGCAACATTACTGGTATCAAAACAAAAACAACATCAGTAAAGTATCGAAGCGTCATTGCACTAACAACATTGGGATTAGATGAAGAAAGTAAACATTCTCAGAGTTTCATCAACAAATACTCTATAGTTATGTTGGTAAGTGACAGCCCGTATAAGATCTTGTTAGAACCCACAAGCCAAGTGTAAATCAGAAGTATACATGTTAATTTGGAACTACTGTTAAGTATGTTTTATAAACAAATATAAATGTTTTTCTCTTCGTTTTCCTAGAAGCTATAAAAAGCATCATCCAGTTTATGGGAATGCAGCCTTGTGAACGATCAGACAAAGTGCCAGAAGGAAAGAGTGCTCACACACTTTTCCTTGCAGGAGTTTATCGAGGAGGCCACGACGTCCTAGTTCGAGCTAAGTTGGCTCTTGGGGCTAGCTCTGAAGGTGTTACCATGAACCTGGCTGTGCGTAGCATGGACCCCAATGTTAGTGAGGTGATAGCTTCAGCGGTTGGTTAGTTTGTTCTTGCATTTTCAAAACTCTGTATCATGTATGGGCCTGTGGTCTCATTGCCATCACCACTGGATTGAAATTTCAATAAAGCTCCCATGTGGCATATAGCAAACAATGTGAAATTTATCTTCAATTTCAGGTGAATCTATTTACTTTCTTTCTGTTATATACCAGAGAAATATGCTTATATTTGTTTTCTGTAATCGTTAATCTATCATTTATCACAGAGAAAAGCACCAGTTAAATTATTGGTAATTATCTTTACTTCTTAAACAAATCACCATGTTGATGTTTTACACTTATTGTTCTAAAGTATATATCACTTACGGGGAAAACAATTACCAGCTTTAAATGAGAAAAAATAGTATCTGAGTAGTGGTTAAGTTGTTGTACTTTAACTGGAACCAAAAGTTGCCTTGTTAAACAGTCAAAGTGCCAGCAAGAATGACAGACGTACATACAGGTATTCCTTGTGGAGATTGTAAAGTTAAAATAATAGTTATGTATAAAGTTGTTTCATAAGAGTTGATGCTTAAGTTTATGAATCAACAGTTCTGGTTAAAAGTTTAGTGATTTGATCTTGAACATGCTTATTTGTTAACTTTATCATACTATTTTTGTAGATCTTTGTAGTACGAACCAGAAATATTCAGCTGTAAATTGAAAGTTACTCCTAAACATAAAAGTTACAATGTTGAAATTTTATGTAAATTGTGAAAACTGAATAAAAATTAACTTAAAAAAACTTTTAAATTCTTTGACTGCAGCATACTAAAGACGATTCTTGTTTATTTGGTTTTGTAATTTTTTTATACCACCAAATCCACATGTAAACTTGAAAGTTTTTAATTAAAAGAATAGAAATTTGTTTATGTTTAACTCCATTGTTGTGAAATAGCGAATAGTTTGATTTCCAAGTATAATTCAAAAGACAAAGTGCATCCTAATTGTTTCTTCACAAGCTTTTTTTTTATCAGTTTATAGTTTAATGTATCCTAAAATTGATTGGTATTTAAAGACAAGATCAGATCTGTAGATGACAGATACTTTGTCTTTAATGTCTGTTAATAGATTCAGTCTGTATCCTAAACATTTCTTTCTCGTCGAAGTCCGTCAACAAACTTGATAAAAAGGAGATATTGGGTATTATGATATTTAAAGTTTCAAAGTAACAATGTACTTTTGTTTTTTGACAAATCTTAAACTCCTGCATTGTTAAACAATATCTTGAATTATTTTGTGAACGATGTCTGTAAACAGACTTGTTTTCAAGTTCACCTTTTTTAGGGGGATCGTTGGACTAATCTTTTACCATGCTTAATGCTACATAGCAGTAATTACTAACAAAAATGTTTTATTAGCATAGTTTTCCGTCATTCACTAACGTAATTTTACATGGTTGAGTTCTTTGATAACCATTATGGGAACCTTTCTAGACCAGGTTTTTTGTTTTAGTGGTAACTTGGATGGTTTCAGAGCTCTTCAGATTGATCAAAAAGTAGTTGATATTGTTAAAGATAACTTAAAGACGTGTGTGCTACTCGTCTCTTTTTTTTGTTCATCTCCAGTGAATGAGAAGTCATTTTAGGTTTGAAATGAACAGCTACATAAATTAGTAAGTACAGAATATAACAAAAATTACAAATGAGTGAAAATAGAAATTGCACAATGAAAACGTATTTACAGTCTAATCGTTTAGATGCATTTCTGATGTTTGGTTATGAAGTTTTAAAGATTTCACGTGAATGTGAGAAACCGAACTGTTTCGGGAGTAACAATTATGTACGCCATTGTCATTTGGTGAACAGAAATTTGTCCGTGAATAACTTAAAGATAATTTTATTTTGTTAATTTCATGAACACTTTCAATTCTGTTTGGGTTTTGATAACAGTTGTCTCAGTAAGAGTTGAAGTGTTTTTATAAATCTTAATCCAAACTGTTAGTATCACAGACTAGTCTACTACAGAGCATTACTGCTGAAATTATTGAGTAATTTGAATGGCATGTTTTATTTAAATTATTGGTATATTTCTTTACAATGGTATCTATGTATTATAACCTTCCATCTTGTTCTAAGCCATTCCAGTACAATGGGAGCTTTTATAAGTAGTTTTGAATTACATGATGATACATAAAATATGTTAATTTTATGTATTTGGACTGTCATGCACTGTTAGCTGAGTGAATAAAATGAATGTTTTCATAGTGTATAGGGTTTTGTGTTTATTATAAGAACACTGAAGAAACAATATTACTACGAGTCAATGAATTAAAAACATCTAATTCTATGACGTTGAGTGGTGGGGGCAGGCTTCAACTTTGTCTTAGAAGTATGACATGAACTGATTATAGACACTTGATTAATTTAAATGTAGTATAATCTTTTTTCTTCATGGTAATACAATCAATAACTTAAAGACCACCTAACCATCATTCAGTTTTAATAAAGGACTATTTTTTAAAGACCTAAACTCTTGCTGCTTATTTCAGGTTTTTATTGCATGTCTAACTCATGAACAAGTGTTTTCAGTGTTTGTTTGTAGACAAGTCTCCACCTCCTATGATCATTCTAATTAAAAGCCTACTAGACTTGTAAAAATCACGAAGATAGGTTTTATTGTAGTAGGTGCAAGCTTGATTTCTACCCAATCATATACAAGTGATTGAGATTGAATATATTGTTTAACTGAGACAGGAAACGTGATAATGTATTTAATTGAGTCTTTCTTTCAGTCACACTTTTTATAAACCTGGTACTTTAAGTATGTCTAATCTTTATCAAACACACAATTATATGGTCATTTCATGCATTGAAGTTGTTAGGTGGTCACTCCAAATCAGCAGGAAGTTTCCTTAAAAGTTCACTTATGTTTCTTCATTTTAATGTAATTATTTGGTTACATTACTCTGGTAAAGTGAATAGAAAGGACACATCTTGTTATATGTAATTATTTGGTTACATTACTCTGGTAAAGTGAATAGAAAGGACTCATCTTGTTATATGTAATTATTTGGTTACATTACTCTGGTAGAGTGAATAGAAAG
>NW_013677400.1:8562-13925 GCF_000517525.1 Limulus polyphemus | reverse complement strand
GAATAAACTAGTTTTAATTAAGAAAGGACTTGTATCGATGAAGTTTCTCGGAAAGAACTTCCACGGGAAATTAACAAACAAGCAGATACGCAACACAATTATTACGAATAACCTAGGAAAAAAAACGATACTTTACTCAATAAGCAACAACATATAAACACTTCGTTTATTTTAGAGCAAAGCCACATTAGGCTATCTGCTGCGTTCACCATGAGGGGATCGAACTCCGGATTTTAGCTTTGTAAGTCTGTAAATTATATAAATAAAATGCATTTACAGTAGAAAAACGAAATAAACTTTTTCTCTCTCCACATGATAGCTCTCATCAGATACTGTTTCTGGACACACACACACCTAATTATTACTTTTGTTTATCAATCAAAAGATCTATATTATAGAGGTATGTCTTGCATTCTAATTGTGGAGGTCACACCAATATTAATCACCTGAGACTAGCACCTAAGACTTTGTATAATATGTATATTTTTTGACCCCTTAAAACGCAAAAGAGAATAAGCAAATAAACTTTGTTGAATCATAGGCTATTGTATAAACATTATGTCGGTACACTTCGTTGCTACAGAGGGCGTATTCTGTTACACTCCAATCAATCCGACAGAGTTTTAGTTAATTAAGTTTTAGAAAGTTGAAATAATATATAGGTTCTCAATAAGAGCATAAAAGGTTTATTTGCACATTCAATTACCAGACAAATTCAGATTTGTCATATGAATATTAATATTTGGAACCAGGCAAGCACAATTCCCCCCTCAGGAAACCCGGATTGCAGACATACCGTACTACACTTCATACAATACTAGAGTAGCCCTACGTATCTTTTCATCTAATATCGTTCTTTTGAAAACGAGTGTAGGTAAATGGGACATCGGTTGATTGTAAAAAACTTAAAACCACCTGCAAGCTTTAGACAGTGTTTGTTTTTAAAGAATTCGTGATAATAATTTAAAACTTTTTCCTGTAAGATAATTACTATGGAATTTATTTCTCTTAGTGAGAGTGGAAAATATTTGTATTGAAATTAGGTTGTCAAAATTTGCCGCGTCTTTGTCTTTTTTTGGATGGAACCTCAAGCACCAGTAATTTAACGATAGTAAATGCATGTATCTCTTATTTATATACATATTGTCTTTAAAATCTTCATGAAAACAACAACAACAACAAACTGAACTAGTGGCTAACGATCAAAAAGTCTGTAATAGCGCTATTGACACGCAGGTGTACGGAAGCTAACGCAGTACGTCACCTGGCCAGTATTACAACAATCAGGAGGATGTGATAGTATACGTATCTATGACGCATTACGTTCATGCCATAAAACCTATGAACAAGATTAAAAACGACAGAGATACAAATCTAAACATACTAAGTTGAAACATTTGTTTCACTCCTATTTTAATTGGTAGGTAGAAAAAAATTCAAACAAAATAAAATATACTCTTAATTTACATTTACTGAAATGTCTCTAATAATTTTATTAAGTTTCTATTATGAGTCTCACACACTTTAAAAAATACACTCTCAAGTTTATTAAATTTTTCCGCATCATATGAGTAACGGATCATTCAAAATATCATGAAACCTTTGAGTACTGCCAAAGCCATTATCTAAGAACAGCTGTACTGGGTGGAGAGTGTGTTTAGGTTTTTCACTTTCTGTTTAAATCTATGCGGGTACAACGTACTGTACCAAACTATACAGCAGCAGATGTTCCTTTTAAACAAAGGTAAAATCAGTTTGTTCAGTGAACATGCTCAAACCATTGACAAGTTATATTTTAGATAAACTTTCTGTAAAATAGCTGATAATATTTTACGGTGAGCAATAATTTCAGATGTTATAATTATGAAGTTATCAATTAATTAAAATAATCATTTTGTTACGTCTTGTAGTATTTATGACAACATTTTGGAAGAACATAATTGATCCAGTTTCTAGAAAATACAACCATTATACACTAAAAAGAGGAAACTATTTTTTGATTAATTGAACACAGTATTGTTTGCACAATAAGTTTGTATTTTCTTCGTATAAACTTATACGTTTTGTTACACGATTCTTTTAACTTTTTATGTTATGTTGTTTAAAACTTAATAAGCTGTGTTACCTTGATACATATGCCTTTTTTCATTTCTTGATTTTAAAAAAGCGTAAAAATGTGTTTTTTTTCCTCATGCATTTTAACAACAGATTATCTTTCAAACACCAAACTTATAAATAAATATCAAACGTTAAAATCAATAAAACGTTTACTAGATTAAGTTATCAGATACTAGAATAGGTTATACCACTAAAACCGGGTTTCGATACCTGTGTTTGGCACAGCACAGATAGCTCATTGTGTAGCATTGTGCTTAATGACAAACATCATTTTTAGAAATTTAAAGCATTTTCGTTTGGTGTTTGCCTTAAAATATAACAAGTTTAAATAGCACCGTACATCTGTTGACGTCAAGAATATTATTAGGGACTAAAATAATATGAAACTCCTATCAGAGCTATATGTTACTGAAGTATATGACAATCTAATGATACTAAAAGATTAATCAGACATACAATTATACCACGTGGGACCAGTTCACGCCAGTCTGTCGTGTTTTCAGAGTGGCAAGAGATGTATCTTTTAATGGATATCTTCTATGTTTTCAGTAAAAAAATTATTTTTAGTTTGTTTCATATAATTTTTGCGATCATGAAATTACGTTTCGCCGTTTCACAAACTAAAATCACACAAACAGAAATTCTATTAAAATCATAAATAATATCCTCCTGAGGATAACGTTGTAACGTCGAAACATGTAGAGTCGTCAACTTTAGATAGGCCTAAATAAAATGTTTTTAATTGCGTACCAGTTTAACGTTGAATATTATTTATGATTTAAACTTTATACACAAGTGCCAAAATACTATAATTAGAAATCCTATTTTTACAGAAGAGCGATAACCACTAATGTAAAATGTATATCTATCTATAATTTGAATGAAATTACAATGAAGTTTAAACAAAGCAAAACAATATATTGTTGTGTATTAGTGCCCTTTTTTTTCAAGCATTTTGCATTTATTTCAATTACTGCTGTGTAGTGGGATATCTAGCAGTAAATATTGGGTTATGTTTATGGTATTAACTATATTATGACAAATACAGTAAGGATGATTTATGTTACCACAAAGGTTTATAGATATTAAGTAAATGTTTTTATATTTTATTAAACGTTTAAAGTCACTAATCTTTTTAAATATAACATTAACAAAAAATAAATAGAACCCTTATGACAACAACACATACGATAAAATTGTTTTAGCGCTAAATCCTTCTCTCTCTCTATATATATTTATTTAATTAATAAGGATACATTATCATAGAAGTAAATAGAACCCTTATGAGAACAACACATACGATAAAATTGTTTTAGCGCTAAATCCTTCTCTCTCTTTATATATATGTTTATTTAATTAATAAGGATACATTATCATAGAAGTAAATAGAACCCTTATGACAACAACACATACGATAAAATTGTTTTAGCGCTAAATCTTCTCTCTCTATATATGTTTATTTAATTAATAAGGATACATTATCATAGAACCCTTATGAGGACAACACATACGATAAAATTGTTTTAGCGCTAAATCCTCCTCTCTCTCTATATGTTTAGTTAATTAATAGGGGTATTATTATATTCATATTTTTAGTAAAATGAGCTATATCTGAACTATACATCAGGAAAATGGTTTTAATTTACTCATCATTACTAATAGACGTGGGATAACTAAAGTGAATATGTATTGAATTAAGCTCAGTTGCTTTAATAACCAGAAGAAAGACCATTAATAAAATCAACTGTAAAGGAGCTTAATTTTTAAAAGTCAAATCATTTTTTTACGTGAAATAAAACAATATTTTCAGTTCGAACGTTTTTTGAATTGTTAAAACAGTTATACTAGTTAATAAAAATTTAATACTTTTATGTGCATATAAACTTTTTATTGGAAACTTTCTTCAATTTTCTTTTGTGATTAATTTCTGAAAATGTTAATAATTGTTGAATAACGTAAAAAACGTAATGTTTGTCCAAAATACACAACTGTTACCATCTAAGTTCCATTTTAAAGATTCTCCAAATCATAAAAATGATATAAATTCTTATGTCATGTCTTTAAAATTTATAAACATCTTAAAATTTGTTGTAAAAAAAAAAGATCCAATTGTTCAATCTTAAAATAGCCCAAGAGTCGGCGGTGGGTGGTGTTGAGTAACTGCTTTCTCTCTAGTCTATCAATTGAAAATTAAGAACAGTTAGTACAGGTAGCTCGTAAAATTCAACAAATAAAGTAATTTGAAACATTCTTTTTTAATTTCGCTGTGAAAGATGCCTTAATATATGACAACTTGATATAACACTTTTACATATCTTAACCTCAGGAATATTATTTTAGTTATCAGAAAACAACAACAGTATCTGTTCGTTATTATTATAGTGTAAATATGAAATATAGAAAAATGAAATATTCTGAAAATATAAATTTTAATGACAAGTTCCATAAACTTCAGTTCTTATAGGAACTTGCTAAATAATGTATTGTTTTAAAACAATTAAAAATGATTCGAAACCTAGACTGGTATACTATGAACGTATTTTCAAGAGAAAAGGTGTTTTGTGATACGGAGTAGGACTCATAGTGCTTGTTTGTTTGTAATTAAGCACAAAGCTACACAATGGGTTATCTGTGCTCTGCCCACCACGGATATCGGTAGGGCTACTCTACTATTGTATAAAGTGTAGTAGGTAGGGCTACTCTAGTATAGTATGAAGTGTAGTAGGTAGGGCTACTCTAGTATTGTATGAATTGTAGTAGGTAGGGCTACTCTAGTATCGTATGAAGTGTAGTAGGTAGGGCTACTCTAGTATCGTATGAAGTGTAGTAGGTAGGGCTACTCTAGTATCGTATGAAGTGTATTACGTAGGGCTGTTCTAGTATCGTAGGAGGTGTATTACGTAGGGCTGTTCTAGTATCGTATGAAGTGTAGTAGGTAGGGCTACTCTACTATTGTATAAAGTGTAGTAGGTAGGGCTACTCTAGTATAGTATGAAGTGTAGTAGGTAGGGCTACTCTAGTATTGTATGAATTGTAGTAGGTAGGGCTACTCTAGTATCGTATGAAGTGTAGTAGGTAGGGCTACTCTAGTATTGTATGAAGTGTAGTAGGTAGGGCTACTCTAGTATCGTATGAAGTGTAGTAGGTAGGGCTACTCTAGTATTGTATGAAGTGTAGTAGGTAGGGCTACTCTAGTATTGTATGAAGTGTAGTAGGTAGGGCTACTCTAGTTTTGTATGAAGGGT
>NW_013677400.1:2303-7734 GCF_000517525.1 Limulus polyphemus | reverse complement strand
TCGATAACAAAACACACACTTTATATTACCGTCAATACTGATCGCTTGACTCAATTATCTGTCTCTATATATCTGCAATTATTTGCCGGGCTTATATACTAAAATAGAGGGCGCCTGGAAAAGACTAGAGTTGCCAGGACAATCCACGATCCTTCTAGAAATTCATCACGTGTTACCATCGTCACGTGACTTCCGCTGTCGTAACAATTGTTTAATATTTTGTGTTTTGAGTAATGTGGTATTTTTTATAATTTCATAAACATATCTAGACCATTTTTTTACCATTTGACTCTAAGCTTGCTATCTTTGGAGGATGAATAATACAAAACTTTTGTAGTACATATTTCCAGCGTGATTCAATGACATAATATCACGTACCTCTTGTGTTTATATAAAGCTTTTAGTTGCTTTTTCTATTCTCGATGGAATATGAAAGATATGTATTACATATGTTGATAAACTATTGTATGTTATTTTTTTCTTCTGCTTTTGGTTACTAATTTACTGTTTTTTTTTGTTGTTGGAGGTGGGGGAATGGACATTTTTTTTTACCATTAGTAAACGCAGGTGTTTTAATATAATCTCGTACAAAAGACTTTAGTAATAGGTAGAATAATATGATTTAAAATGATTTATTCTAGGTAGTTGAACCAAAAAAGTATGCAAAATTATTTTTATCATTTTCAAATTATATCCATCTGAAAAAAGGTAAAAATGTCTAACTGTACAGAATTACGTACTACTTCAAAGGCTCTTTTTATTTTGTCCAAAGTTAAGGCCACAATTATAAGTATGAGAAAACACGACATCATTAAACATATCCAGTGCGTTGCTCCGTATAGGTTCATAAAATAATCATATGATACTTCTATTGAGAATGACTTTAGGTATTCTTTTTAGGTATCCTTAATGAACTTGATCGAACTCTGAAAAAGAAGTAATTCTTATGTTCCACATGATGGATATGCGTTCCTCTTAAGCACAACTTAGTAATCATAGTATGTAGACAAATTACAATAATTTATTTCGGAATAAGTATAAAAAAAACACAACATTTGGGTTAAAGGTATCAACTCAGAGAAAGGGTTCTCATTATGTGTTTATTAATAGTTTTTGTTACGCATTAGTACGATGGTAATGCTTATCAGCTACGTAACTAGAGGTATAAATTAAGACACTTTCTTTGCTAGCTATTTTTGCTTATGAATTATATAGTACATCCGATAATAAAAATATATAATGTTAACCAATAGAAAACTTACAAAACAATGGTAAAATATGCGAAAACTTCGTTCAAGAGTGAACAAAGATGTTGGGTTCTGTTTCTCACGGAATTTTCAGAATATCTGACAGCAGAATTTTACTCGGAGATGTTATAGGGTTCTTTTTATTTCGTAAAATAACATTTGAATACAACGAAAATCTTTAAAGAAATTTAAGAAAGAGTTGTTAATAGAAGTATATTTAAAAATAATTACTTTTACTAAATCCCGTCTAAAAACTGTGATGCTAATATTATGTGCTTTTTCAACATACTCTGTTTCGGATATATTTTCAGCCCATGGTGTTTGGAATCGTTTCTCAACATACTCCGTTTCGGATATTTTTTCAGCCCGTGGTATTTGGAATCGTTTTTCAACATACTCTGTTTCGGATATTTTTTCAGCCCATGGTTTTTGGAATCGTTTTTCAACATACTCTGTTTCGGATATTTTTCAGCCCATGGTTTTTGGAATAGTTTTTCAACCCCCATCGTTTCCTATTTTCCCAAGTATTTATGATGCATACTTACAGTGGACTCTCTAGAACTCAACATTTAGTGGCTTTCCGAACCAGATGAGTGAAATACAGGGCGGGCTGACAATAACTCACTGAGCAAGTAAAGCGCCAATTGGCTAACTGAATTTCGGAATTTTTCATTATTTTAGCCCCTCCCCTCCCCCCCCCCTCACTCCAGTGGCTCAGCAGTAAGTATACAGGCTTACGACGCTAAAACTTGGGGTTTTGAAACTCGTGGTTGGTAAAACACAGATTGCCTCCTGCGTAGCTTTGTGCTTAACAACAACTAAATCAAACCAATACATTAGTATTTAATAGCTTTAACTAAACTTGTTCAGTAAAACTGTAGGAAAACGAATTAAATTGTCAAATACATGTTACACTGGGTATTTTCCACTTACACGAGATATACGAAACAGCCAGATCAAGGTTGAAGCTGAAAGATTTTACAACCAATTAGCAGCTTTTACTGCCTACGGAAATACTCTTAATCGAATTGCGAGATTGATTATCACGATTACAACGGCTAGAATATGTGGTATCGAACCTTAGATCTGCCTGTTACGTTAACAATTAGACCATGTTCATCTCTACATATACATTGTAAGAATGTATGCCAACATCCGCAAAGTATTTACATAATTGTCGCTTATTCTGGTAAAAACATATGACCCAAAAATATAATATAAATATTTAAATTGAAAAGAAAAAGGTGTATAATTTCACACCAAACCTAATTGACAATCTCTTTATCTATCATTACAGCGAAAGTGAGGGTTAGTGAGTTAAATATCTAAAAGTTGACTATTGACTTAATTCCTTTTATTGAGCTACCCAGTAAGAATACTTTTATAAATAGGTTTAACCATTGCTATAACTATAAGTTTTATCATGAAGTAATATCTAGTTAATTAGAATTTTTATGTATATTATTTGAGATACGCGTCACTTTATTAAGTGATCTTATAATGAGCTTTACATAATCCAATATATATGGTGAATAAAAGTGTTTATTGTATGAACCAAAAATAAATTGTTGTTTTCAATTGTAGTATTTATTTAGCTATGATTTTACACAAGTGTTCAAAATAATTTTTAAATATATATTGTTTGTTTGGAATTAAGTACAAAGCTACACGAGGGGCTATCTGTGCTCTGCCTATGACGGATATCGAAACCCGGATTCTAGCGTTGTAAGTCCGCAGACATACCGCTGTGCCACTGGGGGGCTTTTTAAATATAAATAGTGTTTTGAACAACCTCTTGCATACTGCTGCATGAGGCTAACGGAAATTGGGCAAATGAAGGATGAGCTTTTAAACTATTACAAAAATAAATCCAGCTAGAATATTAAGTCCTTTGGTGTTTGAGCAGTAACTTATCTTATTTACTAAGCTAGAATCCGGGATTCGATTCTCCGCGATGGGCATAGCTCAGGCAGCCCATTGTGTAGTAATAATTATTTATAGAATATTAATCTTAGTGATATTCAAATATATCGACATCCTATAAGCAGCCACAAATAACCAGGAAACGCAGGTTTAAGAAATTGTATGCATAGAATAATAGGCAGCAATGGAAGACAAATAACATAAGGGGACAAACAAAATCTTTATTTACAACGTTGCTTGCATGTTTAACCAAACTGGTCGGCTTCTGTTTTCGATACGACTCGAACTGGCTTGTTGGGGTGAAGAGGATTCTTCAAAACAGAGTCAAGACAAGTGCAAAATCAAGATATATAATTGCGCGGATACCACTTTATAATCGAGAGCCTCGTGTGGTATCCCACAATCCTTAGGCTAGACACTTCAAACACTATTTTACGTACGCAAGTCTAGCCATCCCAAGCCTTTTGTACAGTTCTTTTTTATCGTTTATTGGAAATAGGCAAACTTCCCAGAAGTCCACACAGAAACGAATACACGCTGGCTTGAGACTTAAGAACAAAAGTTTTAGCATACATCCTTTACCTGTATAAAAGGATTAGTACATGTTTACGATATTGCAAAATCCAATAAATATATTTAACTAGATTCTATATATATATATTTTTCACTTTTCCTATGGGACAATACTTTTACCGATGAATTCTTTTATTACTAGAATTTGACCTTCAGAAACAAATTTTCACAATTATATTTTATTTTTCGAAAATAAGTTTTGTTTGTTTTTAAGCGCAAATATACACACAATGGTCTACTATACTGTGCCCACCCCGTGTACCGAAACACAGTTTTTAGCGTTATAAACCTTCAGACTTACTACCAAGCCACTGGGTTTTTTCATAATAAGATAAATTAGATCAAAATGCTAAGAGTGAAACATCACATTACACTGAGCTTTTTCGTGCATTTTTCATTTAGTTTTCCACATATAACAGTACAATAATACTGATATGGTGATTGTTATCATTCCATGTTTATTGCTTGTATGCTGTTTCTATCGTAAATATTAAAAAACTATTTAAATAAATATATATATATATATATTGAAGATAGCTTTTATATGCGGAAACATCTGTTAGCTGAATTCTTGTTAGCTGAGTTCTTTATATCTTAAAATATAAAGTTGATAAACGGAAACACCGGCACATGTAGATATGTAGATCTTGAAAGTCGAGTTGTTCAAAACTTGAAAATAGCGTTGATAACTGGACCAATTGTTGGTTGAGATGTTACAAAGGAAATAAACAATCTACACATCCTTCAGTAGGTCTGTGACATTTCCTGATTGGCTTAAGGACATGCCAATCAGTGATTGCCTTACCGGTCTACGTTGATCCGACTCATTTTATAAGCTGTACTATTTCCTATTGATCATTTTCCAGACGGTTCTGCTGTGATTAGTGTCTGGCGAAAAGCTTCAGCATATATTTCCTTTGCAGCATCTCAAACAACAATTGGTCCAGTTATCACGCTATTTTTCAAGTTTTGAACAACTCTACTTTCAAGATCTACATATCTACATGAACCGATGTTTCCGTTTATCAACATTGTATTTTAAGATCTCTACAAGAACTCAGCTAACAGATGTTTCCGCGTATAAAAATATCTTGTTCATTATTATTAATATTCTTTTATTATGGATACTGTTTTGCATTGTTAGCTTAGTATAGGACTTAGAACTAACCTAAATCTCCTAGACTGGTTAAACATCGTGGGATATTATTGGGTTTAAGGCCTATAATATCGTTAACAATGCATCTTAATCTTGACAAAAAATAAATAACGTAAGAATAATAGGCTTAGTTACCTATACTCATTATTTGGTTGGTTTTGACCTAAGTAGGTAGCTCGCTCTGATCGAAAATTAATATTAATGTATTGAACACCATTGTTTATTTCCAACTTGTTAAAGACCTCCGATCCGAGTGTGTTGGATTCTAATAGCATCATGAAGATTCATTGGAAAAAGTAAAGGAAATGGTTTATTGCCTATTATGAAGGCATCACATTTATAGCATTATAGATGACGTCTCTTCTCAAACTAAACATGTATTTATAACGTATTGTCAAACATTTTTAACATTTATCCTTAATCACAATATTAGGTAATTATAAAAATTTCTATGGCCAGGTGGTTAGGGCGTTCGACCCGTAATCTGAGGGTCGCGGGTTCGAATCCCCGTCACACCAAACATGCCAACCTC
>NW_013677400.1:0-1340 GCF_000517525.1 Limulus polyphemus | reverse complement strand
AAAATAATATATATATATATATATATATATATATAATTATTGATCAAACTTAGTAATTTAGAGTAGCAACTACAGGCCTTCACTAGATGGCGCCAGTATATACAATGTAACTAGCAATTAAAGTTAAGAACGTAAATGTTTCCATTACTAAATTATTTTCTTTTTAAAATATTGAGGCAAAAGGTACAAGAATCTAAGGATTTGGTTGATACCTTGGTTAATATCATGTATGACATAACTATCCTAGAGCCGCAATAAATGCAATATTATTAAGTGGATATTAAATTCGTAGCACAGGTGGTCACAATTTTATCAGACTATGACGTATATAATTATCATGATCCTTCAATTAAGTTGTCGATTTTTGCCTTTTTTATATTCACAATTACAGATGATATTTAATACATCAACAATAACAACGATATAGAAAAATATTCACATGCCATTCATCTTTGACTTACGCTTATCAAACTCTGATATCCTGGTACATACGTGATCGTCAAGTTTTCTAGGAGATTGAATCTAAATGAGCTAATTAGTAAAGATCTTAGTAACTTGCAGATATACAGAGTTGTCTGCACTTTCTGTGAACGTTTTTTAAGCAGTCATTTTATACCATAAAGTCCTCTTGTTAATGTTGTACTGAACCTCAGTAGTATCCCAGCAACTTTAAACAATCATTTTAATCCACAAAATCCTTCTCGCTGGTATTTCATGTTCTGTTAGTGTTGTTTTTTTAATTTCGCTCAGAGCTAAGCGAGGACCACCTGCGCTTTTCGACCCTAATTTTGAAATGATAAATTAAAGAAAAGGTAGCCAGTCAAGATCATCCACCGCCAACTAGTGGGCTACTCTAATCGAATAGTAGGATTTAATCGCACCGCTGCCCCAAAAGTGAAGATTGCGATTTTTCTTTTATGTTAAGAGGAAACTCCTGACCCTCGGATATACAGTCCGACCACCTTAACCATTTGGCCGCGCTCGGCCTTTCATGAGTTTGGATAATCTCCTGTGTTCGATCTTGAACTGTTATTTCGAACCTGAAAGTGGAGTTCACGAATGTGTTTAGTTAACAATACTGTTTAAGAAACAAGTATTTTCAGAGAAATTTTCACGAACCAAGAAAGTTGTAAGTAGGAAACGTAGAATTCACGAAACCAAGCAGATTGTAAGTAAAAGTGTAGAATTCACGAAACCATATAGATTGTAAGTAAAAGTGTAGAATTCACGAAACCAAGTAGATTGTAAGTAGGAAGCTTAGAATTCACGAAACCATATAGATTGTAAGTAAAAGTGTAGAATTCACGAAACCAAGAAGATTGTAAGGAGGAAGCTTAGAA
>NW_013677399.1:4306-12214 GCF_000517525.1 Limulus polyphemus | reverse complement strand
CAGCATTCCTTCAAGACGTTGAAGGAAAAATTGGCCCCTGCTCCACTTTTAAAGCTTCCAGATCCCGCACTGCCGTACATACAGGATTGTGATGCTTGTAATGTAGGAATTGAAGGAGTGTTGTCTCAGAAAGTGGGCGAAAACGAACATGTGGTGGGCTACTTCAGTAGGGTGTTGAGTAGACCAGAGAGGAACTACTGTGTAATACGGAGGGAACTCCTTGCTATAGTAAAGAGTCTGACATATTTCCATCCTCACCTCTATGGTGCAAGGTTTACCATCAGGACAGACCATGCTGCGTTACGCTGGTTAAGATCATTAAAGAACCCAGAGGAACAACTAGCACGTAACATTACCATAGATTTATGAACATAATGCTAAACAATGCCAAAAACTTTACAAGTAAAGAAAAACTTTTCATAAAAGCAAGTAAATGTAGGGATGGCTAATAACAATCCTTCAAAAACAATGCAAATAAAGTAGTAGGGATGTCATTTGCATCATTCCTACATAATGGTACAGGGATGCAAATGTTATCCCTACTATCTTGTTTACATTGTTTTTGAAAGATTGATATTAGCCATCCCTACATTTACTTCCTTTTTTGAAAAGTTTTTTCATTACTTGTTTTCTTGTTGTTTGTTTTCTAATGCAGTGTTTCAATAGACATGGGAAGGTTGTATTTATAACCTAGTTCTAAATACAATGAGGTTCCAATTATAAAATACCCCCCCCCCCCAGTAGCACAGCGGTATGTCTGCAAACTTACAACGCTATAAACCGGGTTTCGATACCCGTAGTGGACAGAGCACAGATAGCCCATTGTGTAGTTTTGTGCTTAATTACAAACAAACGATCCAAATATAATATTTATTGTTTATCTATTACTAGCTGGACGGATAAAATAAAAGCTCCTTTGTAACAAAAGATGGGAAATTGTGCTTCTATGTTTTTTTTCTTTGTTTGTTATAAATTTCGCGCAAAGCTACACAAGGGCTATCTGCACTAGCTGTCCCTAATTTAGCAGTGTAAGACTAGAGGGAAGGTAGCTAGACATCACCACCCACCGCCAACTCTTGGGCTACTCTTTTACCAACGAATAGTGGAATTGACCGTAATATCATAACGCCCCCACAGCTGAAAGGGCGAGCATGTTTGGTGGGAGAGCGATTCGAACCCGCGACCCTCAGATTGCGAGTCGAGCTCCTTAATCACCTGGCCATGCCGGGCCTTTTTTTTTTTTCAGCATAATAAATATTATAAGTGCAATAAAAAATACATAAAGGTACCAATGCTGAAAAGAATGACATACTGTTTTAAATCTATCAATATGAAATTAGATGTGGGTCTAATCCCCCCCCCCCCCATGACCTTGCTCATGTCATCCTGTATCACTGTGTCAAGTTTGGTGCTGATTGATGAAGAAATGTGTAAACGTATAAAGAACAGATAAACACAAATATTGACGTTTCATTATATAGAACCCCCAGTGGCACAACGGTATGTCTGCGGACTTATACCGCTAAAAACCAGGTTTCGATACCCGTGGTGGGCAGAGACAGATAGCTTATTGTGTAGTTTTGTACTTAAAAACCAACAACAACATTTATATAGAAGATGATGTTCATGTCATCCTATATCATTGTGTCAAGTTTGGTGCTGATTGATCAGAAATGTGGAAACGTATAAGGAATAGATATGAAATGATAGATATTCGACCGTGTATTTTTCTCCCGGACACACTTTCTCTATATGGTAGATTGGCTGGTAATTCCTGTTTCGCCTTGTACTTAAGTTTTTTAAAAAACACTGGTTTTTGTTTTTGAGTTATCATGTAACAGAAAAAGAAGCAGAAGAAAAAAGAACAAGAAATTTAAACGTTTTGCTATGATATTTACAGACATTCCCAGAACTTGTGAGTCAGTCATTACATAGATATTGTTATAAAAGGAAATACTGTATAGTATTGTAAAGTTCTGACGATCTATTTAGGAGGTATTTCAAAAACCATTTTAATGAACACTCCCTACACAGGCAGTGCTACTGCCTGCCTGATAACTCCGAGAAAGAGAAATTTATTAAGATTTAGAAATCTAACTTAAATGTTACCAAAGTCGATAGGATTCAAATACAATTGGAATTTTCAACCTGAACAACACCTTACTCGTACTTCGACTTAGCAGTAAGGTAAGAGACAACTAGAAATCAGGTGTAGCCATCCCTAATCCTGAACAACTGATTAAGTGCTTTGATCGACTCTATAACTCAAATGATTGGATTGACTTTCATATATTAACGTCCCCACAGCTGAAAGTCGAAGTGTGTTGAGCGGCATCAAGTCTTGAACCCTAAATAACACATACGGGAACAATCACGTATTATAAGAACGATATACATATATTAATGTAGTGAAGTGTCACTACAAAGGCGACATGTTTAGCACCCACATATTCGGTTCATGGCTTTGTTCTAAAACGAACAAACTGAAAATGCTAAAATTTATCACAATACGTCAGTTTTAGGTATTTTGATGACATGGATACCTTGGAAGCGTGTGTATTGCCCAAATGGTTAAACCTCTGTTCCTTGAAAGGGTTGTATTTCTGTTCTGAACGTCTATTGGTCTGTTTGATAAAAAAACTAGTGATTAACTTACACTGCCATTGGTTGCAGGATAGTCAGATTGAAATTCGAATTCGATGTGGCAAAAAGAATAAGCAAAAGACGAAACATTCAGTTTGATATAATTTACATGGATAATTTTCTCAGTTAACATTATTGTTGGGAATTGTTAAATATAATGCATAGCACTCAGAATGAAGGTGTTCCTGGTTCATTGTTTTTCATCTCATTCTTATCAGACCTTTAATCTATGACAAGTCGGACGAGAACTAGTCTATCGATTTAAAACTAAATTACACCTCTAAGTTGATGGAAACTTGTAAGGTATTATTGAGGCTATAGCCGATAACATCTATAAGTGCAGTCTTACTAAAAGTAACGAATGAATGCAATTTGTTTTTATAAATTTCATATTACAATAATTGTTTTAGATCTAAATTTGACATTTATTATCATTGGTAAACCTAAGATAAAACAAATTATATTCAAATTCAATTGCACTTTTAAGTTTGCTCATGTGTAGAAGTTGTTACAGAAAGTGGATGAAAAGTTACATTCGTGTATCATAGTCATTTCAACGTATGATGTATTATTCAACAATTACTTCGTTCTCAATTGTGCAGGTTTCTGAATAACAGTTTATTCTACTCCACGCAAACACTGAAAGAAGCTAATAATGCTTGGATACGACTTGAATGGGTAATGAAGAAAAACTTTAATATAAGTTTAATATAACAGCAAATGTACAACGTTTCGACAATATTTTGTCATCATCGAATTCAAAACTATCATTCAAAGCTACCATTAACGGGCCCAGCATGGTTAGGTGGTTAGGGCGGTCGTCTCGCAAGTTGGGTGTCGCGGATTCGAATTCCCGTCACACCAAACATGGGGGCGTTATAATGTGACGGTCAATCCCACTATTCGTTGGTAAATGAGTAGCCCAAGAGTTGGCGGTGGGTGGTGATGACTAGCTGCCTTCCCTCTAGTCTTACACTGCTAAATTAGGGACGGCTAGCGCAGATAGCCCTCGTGTAGCTTTGTGCGAAATTCAAAAACAAACAAGCTATCATTAAGTTTAAGAAAAATTTTAATAAGACGTTCTTGTGTGTGTAAAAAAAACTAAACGACAAGTCAACTGATAATCTGCAATAAAATGATATATAAATTTTTATTTATCGTCAAGGAACGGGAAGCTATTTAAAACCCTTAAAATGAAGACTGAAGTGCGAGTGAAGCATTAATTTCTATTACAGTTTTACCGGTTTTTTTTTCTATATATACCGCAATCTCTTACTTTCTAACATTTTCACTTCTCCCACAGATCTTTAGATGACAGGTTTTAAATCTTATGTTTTGTTATATATATATATATTCCTGGTAAATATTATACTCTTGCCTAGAACACAGACATTATAACATATATACACACACACGATGTTTTAGTGGTGTGCCTTATTTACCAACTGTAAGAAATACAGTAGGTTAATAGTAACTGGGTGCGATGAAGTGTAGCTATCTAAAGTTAAAATAGTATTGGGAACTATTTTACACCAGTTTCTGAGCGGAATAGTCAGTTGAAATATATATAACTATGCGGATACCTTTGATTTGGGCAGGAAAATCAGATCGCGACATCATCCTGTCGTGGGACCATACAAGCTCCTTATAGAATTGGCAGTAAAAGACGTGGTTGTGCACGTGTTGTAGACAGCACAGGGGAAAAGACTGATCCAAGTGGGATCAGTTTCCGATTTCAGTAACGAAGTGGCGCGCTCTCGTTTTCTTATTAAGCTTCTGCGACCGTTAGCTAAATAAAAAATACGTTTTCATGACCTCTTGCTCCTAAGTGGCCAAGTCGCACACGCCTCATTTATTTTTGTTAGAATCTAAGAGCTTATGTCTCGTCTAAATAATCGCCTCTACGTCTGTGATCCTGATTTGCAAGATTTCATCTATTCGCTCTATTAAGCACTGCTTTTGACTATTTGCTAAAAGTTACGGTTCTCCCTTGACTTGGACAGAGTAATTAGCTTTGGCTTCTACAATATTGCTCCGTGTGTACATGAGTGCACGTGAAGTGGAAGACGAGAGCACACTTCAGTGAAAAAAGAACGAACAACTTGAAACAAAAATAATGTTTTATGTAGTTATTTTATTTTTTGTGTGTGTAATATGGAGTGTTACACTTTTTTACTCATATAGCCAAACCTTTGTTACAAACGTGGTCATAATTATGGCTCTGAGACATGACTCACGGCCAGTTGTTTTTAATTGTCCGTTCAGTTAAAACATGATTTATATTAGTAATTTACAAGAGATCGAGACTTATGGTGTATAACGCCTAAGTTGCTGAAGCATAACCTGTTGATGATCAGTAGTTTGTGTGACACTACATCATAATAAGACTGATAACAAAAGATGAGATACAAATTATTATCAGTCTTATTGTGATGCAATATCACACAAAGTACCGATAACAAAGTTTTAGTTTTGTTGTTGAGCTCGAATACCGTACAGGCCGGAATAAATACAGTAATATCACTAGAGATTATCAATAAACATCTAAAACACAAGAGGTGTACAAGAATGAGACTATATACTTTTATAGGACATTCTTTTTGCGTGACAGTCAGGTCCACTGATATCCAGAAGATAGAGTAAAAACTATCTAGCAAGGTCCACTGTTATCCAGCACATAAAGTAACATAATCTAGCCAGGTCCACTGATATTCAGCACATAAAGTAACACAATCTAGCCAGGTCCACTGATATCCAGCACATAAAGTAATACAATCTAGACAGGTCCACTGATAACCAGCACATAAAGTAACACAATTTAGCCAGGTCCACTGATATCCAGCACATAAAGTAACACAATCTAGCAAGGTCCACTGATATCCAGCACATAAAGTAACACAATTTAGCCAGGTCCACTGATATCCAGCAGATAAGGTAAAAACCGTCTTCGAAAACGGACAGTAAAAGAAACACAAACAAAAGAAAGTAAATATAACAAACCGTTTATTCTTAAACTCTCTGGCCTCTGGCTGTTGGGGTAAGGAGCAAAGTAGGTAAGAGTAATTTATATTCACGTCCACACTGGATAAAGACAAATATATTTCTGATTTACCGCTGAAATTTAGCCAAACGTCAAGAGTTAAGTCACGCGACTTCTAGTTGTGACACCATTATGGATGGAAATTACGCCGGTAATAACCTCTCAACAAATACAATTTCTATTGAAAAATACAATGGATTCATTATTCTCAATTGAAGTGAATCACTTGAACAAATAATATAGGACACTTCTTAGAAAAACTATCTTTAATGGAAAAAATTGGCCCATATATTTCACCTAAAACAATGTTCAAGGAGTTAAAAGACACGAAAGTTCCTGGGATTAACATGATACTGGATTTAAGGTACCAAGACATCACAATTATTTAAGAATTTCAACATTAGCCTACACTTAAAATACTTTGAAAGCCTATAAAAGGTTATATACCTACAACTACTTTAAAGATGGTTTTGTCAAGGAGTCCAGTATATATATATATGATTATGACACTCGAGGTGTAAATTACTTCGCTATAAAAACAAGAGCATATACGTATATTCAAGTCAAAGCTCATATGGCCTAATTGTATTTTTCACCAGTCTCACTATTAGTTAACAAATATTGATATCAATATTACAACTACTGCGTGTTTTGCCATGGTTAGTTCCTACGTAATATGCTACAATATCCTTACCAGCCAAGGTATCTGTTCAAAATTTATCATCATATGATATTGCAAAATGCGAGATCCAGCTAAAATTCTCATCACATGCAAGTCTGACATTTGCTCTATAAAATATTTCCTTCCTGAATGCACGAGTTTCGAAATTGTTCGGTAAAAAACTGGATATACTTTGGGTGTCAATACCCCCCCCCCCCTCCACCAAAGGAAAGCAAATGAAAAAGAGTTAATACACTTTTGTAGAAAAAAAAATCACACAAAACTTAAAAGTTTTGAGTTATTTATATTATATAATACTTTCATTTAGTTCCTTTAACGCACGTATGATAAGCAACACGATGCTTTCATGACGCTTGTTACTTGTTATATTATGTTCTTTCAATGTGAAATATATTTTAGGTACAAGTTGTGTAGTTCTGATAGACATATTTTACACTCTGTATAATTCCAGCTTTGTTCGCTCCGAGTGAAATTCCTTCTGTCCTTTATTTGAAAATTTTATCATTCCTTAATTATATACTGCATTCGTGATACTTGTATATTGTACTCTATTTTTACATGAAGGAGTAAGTTATGTAAATATAATATAAATATTAAAACTGATGCATTTAGAATACAAGATAATAACATTTTTCTTACGGAAAAAATAACATTATTTCTCTATTCATTGACTACGGAGTACATTGTATGTGATGAAATGAATATGAAGCTGATAAACGACTACCTCCTTTCAGTTGTCTAAGAGAAAGATATAACAGACACAAATGTTGTGTAGTGATGAACAAGCCTTTACATTGTTTTGATATATATATATGTAAAGCTACGATCCATTTATCGCAACTATCTGGGTCAACTGGTGCTGCAGGTATTTATAAGACGACAGATCCAGCGATCCATTATCAATATTGCGGTAGTTGGCAGCATAAACGGAACTCACCATCTTCATCTTCTTTTTTTAAAAAAATTATCAGTATACTTTGCACGTGTTAATTCTCTATCGCATTCCTCTAACCGGAAATGTGTGACGTCACGTGGACAAGGTCTCTATCAGAATCCAACGATGCACACATCACCGACTATTTAAAATAACATTTATGGGGAGAAAATCCCCTAACTCATTAACAATTTGTATGAATATCTGTGCCACCCCTTGAGATGGGCTCAATACTCCCGAGGAGGGTCAGACATAAGGCCAGAGTGAATACAAGTTTCTAGTCGTTAGCATAAGCAATATTTACCTGTGTGAAAGAATTAGTACACGTTTACGACCTTTAGACATTCGGTTAAAGAAAATGTCATAAAACATGCAGAACACGTTCACAAACATTTAGAAAGATTTACTTGAACATATCTGACTAAACATATATTCTATACTGGTTATGTTTGTTTGTTTGTTTTTAACTTCGCGCAAAGCTGCACGAGGGCTATCTGCGCTAGCCGTCCCTAATTTAGCAGTGTAAGACTAGAGGGAAGGCAGCTAGTCATACCACCACCGCCAACTCTTGGGCTACTCTTTTACCAACAAATAGTGGAATTGATCGTC
>NW_013677399.1:0-4227 GCF_000517525.1 Limulus polyphemus | reverse complement strand
CCTAATTTAGCAGTGTAAGACTAGAGCGAAGGAAGCTAGTCATCACCATCCACCGCCTACTCTTGTGCTATTCTTTTACCAAAGAATAGTGGGATTGACCGTCACTTTATAACGTCCCCACGGCTGAAAGGGCGAGCATGTTTGATGGGACGGGGATGCGAACCCGCGACCCGCAGATTGCGAGTCGAGCGTCCTAACCACCTGGCCATGCCGGGCCTACTGGTTATGAAAGGATAAAGCTCATGAGTATTTTAGTCATTAAATATCCGTACATTTGTATAGAATTTGAAAAGTTTGTCAAATATAAGATGCATAAGAGGTCTCTAATGCGATCCCGGTGGCTCAGCGGTATGATTCAGGGCTTATATTGCTACAATTAAGAGTCCGATCCCTACGGTGAACACATTTTGATACATTTTTGTAAAGTTAGTACGAGTAAAACATTTTTCGTAACGCAAAATGACTGTGATAACTTCTCTGAGAGAGAGAGAGAGATAACGTTGCCAACTTTAAGAGACAAAGATGAACATTCAAATATGTATATTAATTTTAAACTTATTCCTGATAAAATCATTTGGACGCTGCTGTTACCATGAGAAATCATGGTAACACAGAAAAATGTTAGCTAAGCACGGGGCTAATGTATATCATATTGTTCCACCACCAATTTGTTCGTCAAATTTTCCTTGAAAACAGAAAATGTGATTTCTCTGCTGCAAATTGAAGCCGATGTTGGTGATACATTTGTACCGTTCAAACGTAAATGTAATGTTCGAAAGTTTTATTGTATTTAAATGAAAGACATCGAAAATTGAACAGTATTCTTGAAAAAGATCCTGTATTACCACTTTTAAATGATCTTAAAATTATAAATCAGGATACAGAGTAATCGGTGTCCTATTACCATGAACCAACTTTTTCAGGTTTTATGTTTTAATTACAGAAGTTTCACACTTTCTGTTTTCAAGAAGAATTTAGATTTTGTGTTGTTTCATAGAGCCTTTAAATTAACAAGTACGAAACTGTAATTCTATCGAAAACTTAATAACGTCAAAAATTATCCCAAGAAGAACTGTTCTCCTAATAACTTTACTAGCAAGATCTTGAAGAAATATCTACAATGAATGAAAACCATCCAAGCATCAGACTAAATTACCTAGACAATAGTTTATGCGTTCTTTCAGTCTTAAAATAAAGAATAATGTATAGAACATTTTAAAATCCCACTAATTTTTCTGAAAATCATATTTAAACCTCAAGTACCATGAAAAATTTTCAAAATAATAAATGCGATTCAAACATTAAGGCGGTCGTATGTTGTTTACAGATATCTGTTGTAAACAGGTTTATATTGGTTTAACGGTAGCTACCTAGTGTTTCAAGTCAAAGAACATTTCAAACAAAATGAAAGAACACTGTCGATAGAAAAAAAAGACTTTCTTAATTAATCAGACATTTGGAATCAAGCCATAATGAGACCTATTCGTCTTTTTCTTTGCTGTGCATAAATTGTGGGTATTCTTTGAACTATAATGTGGATATTTAGTTCCTGTTCTCATAACCTTTTATAGTTTGTAAGCAAGATAGCTAAAGTTACAGTACACACACACATATATACATAATATATGCTATTGTAGCCTATGTTTTTAAATCTATAAGTTTCTAGAAATTTGAAATTGTTTAGCTGGAATTAAGCTTGACGTAATGTAATGGGCGTGGTTTTGTTGTCTAGAATTTTCTCTAAATTTTAGGAAACGGTTTGAACTATATATAAAAAACAAGTTAGGCTTGAGTTATGGCAGTAAATTATTTGAGTTAGTCAATCAATGCAAGATTTAGTCAGTTTGTGTGTTACTGGCAGATAGCTAGTTAGTGCTGTGAATATCGAGTTTGTGTTTAGGTGAGGAATTCGTTTGGATTATTCGGTAAAAAGTGTGTTTAGATGAGCGGTTTCTTTTGAATTTAGTAAAAAAGTAAAGAAAAGTCCAATCCACTTAATCCTAACACAGTTATTCTATTTCTTCAACTTCAAGTTCCATGTTTAAATGTAACTAATGTTAACTGATAAACAAATAAATTAAGCCTAACATATATTCTACTTTTTTCTTACTAATTTCGTACCTCTATTTTCTCGTCGAAACACAGACTCAATATTCGCAACAATGAAACTAACTGATTGCTAACTGGCTGACAAATTTAATCAGTAACTCACTTTAACAAGTTCTATATATGGCTCAAATTATTTCCTAAATTTGGAGAAAATTCCAGAAATTAAAGCCACGTCCATTAGATAACGTTAAACTTCCTTTCGGCTAAACAACAATTACATTTAGAGAAACGTCTAGGCTACAAACATAGGCTGGATTGTAAGATTACTTGGAGAATCCTATTGCACAAAGAAAATGATGGTACATTAAACTTAAACTTCCTTAACTGACAGTAAACTAGCTCTTAACAATTAACACCATTAGTTTTCACAAATCTAAATATTACAATCACTAAATCATTACTGAAATACACAAAACTTTAGGTACTATCACAAGCTTGGTTAAGGAAACAAAGTCGCTTTTGTACTTATTTGTTGTCCCCAAACTGTCCAATCATTAATCAAATATCTTTGCTGATTTTTCCCCATGCCTTATGGTACAAAGATGGGATGCCTTGTTGTTCTTCATCATCACCTTCCATCTTGTCACCAAGGGAGTTACCTTTAAGTAGATATAGTCATGGGAATCCACTGATAGTGTCATTCTTGTTGATAAACTGGAAATGATATCGACAGCAACCTCGGACTGTTTAGCTTGTTTATTTACCTCTGGTTAGCTTCAAAAAACGCTTCTAATACTTCATAAGATAGGCATGGTGGATGGCCTTTGGCTTGAACCATTTCTCTTTCTGGGTTCTGCTGTGCTGCAATTTAATTGGGTTGGTAGTCTTTATTATATTGTGTTTGCATCCTTGTTGCCAACGGAAGATCAACCTCTGACGCTGTAACTGAAAGTCTAACATCACATCTCTGTTTCTGCATCAGGTATATTTTCAATATACATTTTTCCTAAATGGTAATTACCCAAATATTGAGAAGTAGAGAAGCTTCATACAGTAAATTTGATTTCCATCTTACCTCTCTTCACCACATGCTTTTCGCATCGATCCATTTTTCTGCTTCATAACTGATGGTAGTTTCAACTTTTATTATCAAATCAGATCGAACAATTGTATCGGTAGAACCGGTGTTAATCAACATGTTACAAGACTTACCATCAATAAATCCGTTGACTCGTAAACTGATTTCTATATATAATGCACTAATTTTTTCAGTTGGGACCGATGGAGCATTCATATCCTCAGGATACCATCTCCTTGTATTATTATTAAAAGTTGATTCATCACAGTTTCAAAAGTAATATTCATGTTTTCCATACTTATAACAACGTAAATACCCAATTAATTCAGAAAGAAAGAGGCAAAAATAATACCCATTTTATTTGTGCCGGCGTCATCGTGCAACAGTACCTTATACAAAGTCTCATCTCATTGACAATAATCGTTTCTAATAAATAAGTTAAGAGCTAGAATCACACAGGGCTATGAAAAGTTTGTAATAATTTGTTTAAAAGCCTAATACACACTAACAACGCTTTTTATTTATAGTATGGAAGGTATCGAAAGTAAGACACTGATTTGATGAATAATGGATTAAGGATATTTTAGGGTAGACACTGACGTTCTCAAGAGTGAAAAAATTTCAGCAGTTATGACATTATTATATACTTTTATTTTTACAAGTCAAATACTCATCAATCTTGAGAAAAGTCCTTTTTTGTAGAATCCTTTAACACAACATCTAGTAACGCTCGAAAAACTAAAACCATAACCGGAAAGGATGGACATTAATTGCTAACAGATAACATTTGGACTAGCTTAATTTAAGACAATTGGATAGGATGTGAACTGAAGATGTTGTACAACCAATGACGCAAATACGCAAAAAATAAAACATGGTCATTCAACCGAAAAAAGTTATATTTCCTCCTTGTATTTGATGTCGCCTTTATACAAATTTGTCCACAGTTGTGTACTAACTTAATGTGAATTCGATGACGAGGAACCCACTTTGAGACTAATAATGGCTGGAGACGGCTTGAATGGGTAATGAAGAAAAACTTTAATGCAAATGTACAGCGTTTCGACAAGGTTTTTGTACCTGATGATGACAAAACCTTG
>NW_013677398.1:15482-16278 GCF_000517525.1 Limulus polyphemus | reverse complement strand
AAACAATGTACTATATTATTTGCATTGTTTGTGAAGGATTGCTATTGGCCATGCCTACATTTACTTGCTTTTTTAAAAAGTTTTTTCTTTACTTGTTACAGTAGTTTTCAAAAATGTAATACAGTTCTAGTAATTCCAAATAATAGTGTTTTCTGTGTAATAAAGTGAGGAATATTTTTATGTAGTGTTTAAAAATAACTTAATATCGTAAAAGAGTGTGTGAACATCTTTATATTACTAAAATCCTGCTTTTCTGTTGCAGGGTTTTTTCGATATAGCTGTCGACAATCTTTTTGCTGAACCTGCAGTGTTAAAGTGGATTAAAGAAAACCTCGCAGACTGGAGAAGTTGTGTTATAGTGTCTCCTGATGCTGGAGGAGCAAAACGGTATTAAAGAAATTATATTACATCCAGTTCTGACAATTAACTCTTTCAACCCGGGCTCAGTTTGTGGGACCAACCTCATAACCATTTTGTGCTTGTTATAGTTTTCATGCTATAACTTTTAAATTAGTAAGCGAATGTTAATGAAATTTGTCAGTTTATCAGTAAACATTACAATGCTTTCACATGCAAAATATCTAATTTTTTTATTAAGTCTTAAGGTTTAATAAAGCAATGTTTTTCTCATGCATTTTTTTTCTTTTCACATGTTGCCTATCTATCATGCAAAGTAATTTTCATCTTAACGTTAAAGATACTTTTATGCATCAGAAAATTTTCAAACTTCACATGCAAAATCTTTATAATGTCCAGATAGTTATCAAATGTTTCTTAAGAAAAAACTTTATATTTT
>NW_013677398.1:13756-14482 GCF_000517525.1 Limulus polyphemus | reverse complement strand
CAAAAATCAATGTTTATCTGTGTTATTTTAATATTTGCTTTTAAATTAAGAAATTGAGTATGGTATAGTTCTAAAATTTGAATTATAATCTACAGTTTGATATCAAACTTATTGACATAAATTCATGAAATAGTAGTTGAATAAAACAACATGAGATGACATGGCCTGTGACCCGTTTTGAAAGGGTTAAGGAACTTGGATAGTAGGGTGAATTATTTAACTGCATTTCTCTATTCTTCATGAACAACTAAATACTCAATGAACTAATGTGTGATTTTCATAACAGGGAAAATCAACATACCTGAGTTTACTAAAGAATACTTGACTGTCTGTGATAAGGTTAAGAATTATTGTCCAATCTACAGGTGTAACAAGAATACTTGAATGTCTGCGATGGTGTTAAGAATTATTGTCCAGTCTACAGGTGTAACAAGAATACTTGACTGTCAGTGATAAGGTTAAGAATTATTGTCCAGTCTACAGGTGTAACAAGAATACATGAATGTCAGTGATAAGGTTAAGAATTATTGTCCAGTCTACAGGTGTGACAAGAATACTTGACTGTCTGTGATGGTGTTAAGAATTATTGTCCAGTCTACAGGTGTGACAAGAATACATGAATGTCAGTGATGGTGTTAAGAATTATTGTCCAGTCTACAGGTGTGACAAGAATACATGAATGTCAGTGATGGTGTTAAGAATTATTGTCCAGTCTACAGGTGTGAC
>NW_013677398.1:10261-12972 GCF_000517525.1 Limulus polyphemus | reverse complement strand
CCCCCCCCCCCCCCCCCCCCCCACATGGATGTTGGTTCCAGGTGGCTTGATTTTGGATTGTAGTTTACTTACCAATGGTATGATCCTCTTTCCTACCCCCCCCACATGGATGTTGGTTCCAGGTGGCTTGATTTTGGATTGTAGTTTACTTACCAATGGTATGATCCTCTTTCCTACCCCCCACATGGATGTTGGTTCCAGGTGGCTTGATTTTGGATTGTAGTTGACTTACCAATGGTATGATCCTCATCCTACCCACCACATGGATGTTAGTTCCTGGTAGTTGACTTGCTGTATACATTGTATCGTGCCCTAGCCACTCTACACCTTGGGGCACATCCTTTTTACTCTCACCCACGTTACTGTCTTCCAAGGGATTGAGATTCCAATATCAGTTAGTCAGATCCCTTTGTTATCTCCCTTTTGGATGTGCTCCTCCCATTTCTGCCCATGTTTGCAACACCTCTTTCCACACTGGGCATTGAGTATATCTGGTACAGAAGTGGTGCAGTCTCCCATGTAGGATCCCCTACTATGAGGATCTTCCCTGTTCGGGTGTTCTTCAGACATTTTGAAAGATGCTTCTTTCCTTCCCTCCACCTATTCAATGTGAGATTCTAGCTATTGATGTGACAGGAAGTAATGTATCGTATCAGAAGTTATGATTTTCCTATACTGAAAATATATTTCCAATAGGTACTTATACTTCCCACCTTTCCTCCCCACTGAAAACTGGTGCTTTCATTTTCTGCCAAAACACAAAGTGATAATTTGGTAGAATCTGTTGAGGGAGTCACATGCATAAGGAGGTTGTGTTGCATTCCTATTGGTGGATGGTTGTTGCATGATGATTTACATATGAGATGTAGTTGAACTATTTTGATCATAGAGTATGTAGGAGCTCAAGGCTTGTGGCATGCAAAAAAAAAATTGCATATAGATGGCAGCACTGAATGATAATAACTATTTATCTGAGATGAGGTAAGTACCTATTGGAAATACATTTACAGTACAGGAAAATTATAACTTCAAAATGTTTTATACTTTCTTTATACTTCTTTTCTACCTCATTGGTTTTACTGTTATAATATTTCTGTACTTCTCCAATCTTGTTGTAATCCCTCTGTATATCTCCAATAGCTTTGTCGATCATTTCTTCAATAATAGTTTTGTTTTGTTCGTAAATCTTCTTTAAATATTAAATCTTTGTTTTAACTTTTTTATGGATTCCTGTATATTACCTCTTGATCTTATATTCATACTTTGTCTCTTTTGGCTTGTTAATTCTGTTTTATTTTCTCCAAAATGATCCCACTGTTCTATTGTTAGGTGGGTTCTTTTGGTAAAATTAATGTATTACTTCACTAACATTTTTCTACATTGATTGGTATGCCTAACTACAGAAATTCCAAACTAATGTACACTTCACTTGCAAAAATTTCCTTAGTAATAGATCAATAATAAACACACTGATTAACTAACTTATTTGATCATTGGTGAAAAGACTCTTTAATTAACGTTGAACTGATTGATTAATTTAACTTGCTCATTTTGGCATTTTTCTATTGTGATAGTTTTCTATATTGTTAGAGAAAGCTTTGAGACTGCACAGAGGCCTAATTTTTTATGAAGCTTCTAAACTTCACACCATCATTATATCATGTAAAATAATAAAACTTAGCCCACAACAGTACTTTGTTTGTTGTAAGACATTGTGAAGATAGATTAAAGCAAGTGTATGATCAACTCTTCCTAAATACATGTGAAATCTTTTCATTTAAGGGTTACTTCCATTGCTGACCGTCTGAATGTGGACTTTGCTCTTATACACAAGGAGAGAAAGAAAGCGAATGAGGTGGCTTCCATGGTTTTGGTTGGAGATGTAAAAGACAAAATTGCCATTTTGGTTGATGACATGGCTGACACGTGTGGTACAATTTGTCATGCAGCCGAAAAGTAAGTAAATGTTTTTAACGGGTTTTTTTTAATTCTTGTAGTATTGTTAGAATTCTTTTTTTTTAATTACTTAACTAAAATAAATCTTTATTTTTAAAGTGCATTTAATGTTTTACATTTTCTAGAATTTTCTATTACATTACATTTTTAAATCTTCATATTCATCATGTAAAGGTACTGTTGTAATGTTTTTTATATTATCTGTCGAAAATAATTTAAGGCCTAGTCCAAGTACTAATCACAAATTAGCTTATTTCCTCCTTTTGCTTCTACACAGTTGTAAGTATTTAAGGTCTATGTTACAAATGATATTCAAATTTATAAGAAATACTAGGACTAATGTTAAAATGAATTTACTTGTACAACTTCACACGTTGATTCAGTTGCACACTATTGTCTTAACTACCTTCTCCGAACTTTTATTTCTAATCTATTCAGGGGTAGATTAAGGGTCAGATTGCCTTGGGCATACATTTTTCTACCTGGGCTTATCATGATTGCGAGTAAAGACTTAATGTTAAAAAAAAACAAATAAACCTTGTAACAGGCGTTTTTTTAGCCCTGACCTGGGGCTACAGCACCAATAGCCCACCTTAATCTGCCCTGAATCTATCTCCTGAAATAAACCTTGTAACAGGCATTTTTTTAGTCCTGACCTGGGGCTACAGCACCAATAGCCCCACCTTAATCTGCCCTGAATCTATCTCCTGAAATAAACCTTGTAACAGGCATTTTTTTAGTCCTGACCTGGGGCT
>NW_013677398.1:6686-9406 GCF_000517525.1 Limulus polyphemus | reverse complement strand
TGTATTGAAATGTTTGTGTGGTGCGTTTAAAAGGCTGTATTGAAATGTTTGTGTGGTGCGTTTAAAAGGCTGTATTGAAATGTTTGTGTGGTGCGTTTAAAAGGCTGTATTGAAATGTTTGTGTGGTGCGTTTAGCTATACTTTACTTAAGTATAAATAAATAAAACTTATGAACTGTAATCTGGAAAGTGAGAGTTATAATGTTTGTCAAAGCTGAGCTTTCTTATACAGTCAGTACTTTAAGCTCATAGTACACAGAATATTTTTCACATATTTAAGTACATGTAAATGTCATTATTAGGCCTAAAATCACATTTTACTATAGTAACGATTTTTATCACTGTTTAAGATATTTCAAATACTTTTTTGTTTAACAGGTTAATGCAAGCAGGGGCAAGTAAAGTTTATGCCATTCTCACTCATGGAATTTTCTCTGGACCTGCTATCTCTCGAATCAACAATGCTTGCTTTGAGGCCGTTGTTGTCACCAACACAATACCTCAAGACCAGCACATGAAAGAATCCCCTAAGATTCAGGTATTTACCTGATTCCAAAGGTTTTAAGGATAAATCAGCATCACTTGTAGATACTTGCTATGATTATGGTTTCAAGGTCGATCCTTGTAGTGGGCACAGCACAGAAAACTAATTCTGTAGCTTTGTAATTAAGAACAAAATAAATGAACAAACTTAAAGCCTTTATGAATAAAAAAAATGCTTTGCCAGGTACAAAGGTCTAGTATATACAGTATTAATTATGGATATGCACATATAGGAGTCACAAAAAAATGAGTAACTGTAACTAAATGGTCAGTTTATCATTATAGAAAATACAAAAGAAAAGCAACCAATTTGAACAATCACTAGTATTTTGTGTTTGCTTTAAACAGAAGTAACTCTTTTTTTATGTTACCATAAGTTTATCAGTGTTTGGTTCTGAAATATTGCTCAGTCTGTCCTTTATTACTCTCCAATATATAGCCATGTTGATTGGTTACTGTAATATTTATATAGCTTGGTGTATAAGGTATCCGTTATTTCAAAATGTGAGGACTTGTGTTGGCAATTCTCATTCTTTCCTTGATGGGTTTGCTGTAGCTCTTGCTTACATCCTAGACACTTCCACCTCAACCAACAACCGTTCCTTATGTCCCGGACACTTCCACCTTGACCGGTGGTCATTCCTTACATCCTAGACACTTCCACCTCAACCAACAACCGTTCCTTACATCCTAGACACTTCTACCTCGACCAGTGGTCATTCCTTACATCCCAGGCACTTCCACCATCACCAGTGGTCATTTCTTACATCCTAGACACTTCCACCTCAACCAACAACCGTTCCTTACATCCTAGACACTTCTACCTTGACCAGTGGTCATTCCTTACATCCTGAACACTTCCACCTCAACCAACAACTGTTCCTTTTGTCCCGGGCACTTCCACCTCGACCAGTGGTCATTCCTTACATCCTAGACACTTCCACCTCAACCAACAACCGTTCCTTACATCCTAGACACTTCTACCTCGACCAAGTGGTCATTCCTTACATCCTGAACACTTCCACCTTGACCTATTTAGAACATATTATACTGTATAAAGTAATAGAGACATTTCTCTTTTTAGCTTATATGTGAGTGAACATAATTTTAGATGATGATGTGTTAGGAATTAACTAATAAATTAACACTTGCAGAGATAAGTATGTTTGTAAAAGAAATACTTCTTCTCCATTTTATATCACTGGAGTAATGTTTAAATCTTGTAATAAAAATGATTATTTTTCCAGTCAAACTTGATTGCAGATTTATTCTTTTTTTGTATTTTTTTCAGTGCATTGATGTGTCAACGATCCTGGCTGAAGCTATTCGCCGCACTCACAATGGAGAAAGTGTTACATATCTGTTTAGGCATGTGCCGATGTAGCAGTGTTTTTGCATGTGCTTTGAATTGGTTCCAATAGTGTGTATTGAAGTTTTTTTATGATTAAGGATCTTATCTTGTAGTTTTACAAGCTGTAGAAAACATTATCTTGTTTTTTAAAACGTAAAGATTAACCACTTTTTTATATTTTTCATGAAAGTTAATGATTTTTCAAATTTTATACTAGTATTGAAATTAGATTAATCAATTAATGTTCTTTCATTATTTTTTATTTTCTGATAAACGATCTGTTGTAGAGTAACTTGCTTGATAAAAGAAAATTGTTGGGTTTTCTTCATGGTTTCACGAGACAGTCTGGAGGGCCAACTATTAAAACTGATTGTTTTAAAATGTTATACTTTTTTTAAGAAGCTCCATTCTCTAATGAAGTATCTAAGTGACTTTTTTTATTTATGGTTGTTTTAATAACAACTTTGAAACTTTCTAGAAATACAATATATTGGGTTGATTGATTGTATAGTGTAAGGGATTAACGTTGATCGATTGTACTGTGTAAGGGATTAACGTTATCTTTGTACCAGGTTGATCGATTGTACTGTGTAAGGGATTAACGTTATCTTTGTACCAGGTTGATCGATTGTACTGTGTAAGGGATTAACGTTATCTTTGTGCCAGGTTGATCGATTGTATAGTGTAAGGGGTTAACGTTATCTTTGTGCTAGACAGAAGAGTGTATTCATTTGAAAGCAGATATGTTGGGCTCCTTTAAGAAAATAATATTAAAAACGAATGTTTGGACAAAAAAGGGTGGATATTTGTTAATTTTCAATAAACAT
>NW_013677398.1:3465-5965 GCF_000517525.1 Limulus polyphemus | reverse complement strand
CTATCCATGTACAAGTCAGTAAAACAACGGTCTACTTGTACATGATAGCGGTAAGACAGTAAAACAACGGAGATCTTACCGCTATCCATGTACAAGTCAGTAAAACAACGGTCTACTTGTACATGATAGCGGTAAGACAGTAAAACAACGGAGATCTTACCGCTATCCATGTACAAGTCAGTAAAACAACGGTCTACTTGTACATGGATAGCGGTAAGACAGTAAAACAACGGGGTTAACGTTATCTTTGTGCTAGACAGAAGAGTGTATTCATTTGAAAGCAGATATGTTGGGCTCCTTTAAGAAAATAATATTAAAAACGAATGTTTGGACAAAAAAGGGTGGATATTTGTTAATTTTCAATAAACATGATCATTACAAGAATATAATAGGGATCTTTCAGTTGTTTTATTATTAGTGTGTGTCCTGTTGTTCACATTTATCTTGTACCAATTTTGGTAACAGTTGGAATATATCCTGCATTATCTTTGGTTGTGGCAGAGATCTATCCAGTGTAAACTTTGGTTACGACCGAGGTCTCTCTGGTGTAAACTTTGGTTATTATTAGTATTTGGTTGTGGTTGGAGCCTACCCTTCAATATGTTTTGTACATCTTGAGCTGTATCTGGATGCTATCAGGCACTGTTTTTGGCGATGATCAGAATCTGTTTTTGGCTAAAGTTGGAATGTATCATGCTGTGTTTTTTGGTTGCAGCTGGTGTGAGTCTATTCTGTACCAGGTTATATTTGTGATCTATTGCAACATAATAGTAATTTGAAGACATTCTATTAGTTCATCTGGTTTTTAGATATGTGGTTTACTGTTTAGATAAATCTTGGTTTTAAAATTCTGTGGGAGACCTGTATTGAACAAATCAATAAGATACTGAGTTGTTTGATGTTTCTGAATAGTTTATTGTGTTCTAGCTGAACCTGACATACTTAAAGAAACTAAGTACTTCTTGTAGTTAAGACAACAAAATTGAGTTCAAGTTTTTGTTATCAGAAGTAAGTTTCTATGTACAGCATTAATCCATTTAGGCCATCTCATCTACTAAACTTGAAAAAAAAAACAAAAAAACTCAAAGCCAGCCCTTATCATATAGATATCAAACCTTTCCTAAAACTCCCTCAAATTTACTGGCTCTACCACATCTGAAGGCAACCTGTTCCAAAGGCCAACCACCATGTTAGAAAAATAAAACTGTCTTAGCTGAAGATGACTCCTACCTTACCAAAATTTATATTTCTGTCCCCAAGTCCTACTAGTCTCACTGTTAAATATAAAAAAGATGATACATCAACATTATCAATTCCCTTTACAATCTTAAACACCACAATCAGATCCCCTCTAACTCTTCTTTTTTCAAGAGAAAATAATTCGAGAGATTTCATCCTCTCCTCGTATGACAACTCCTCCATGCCAGGCACCATTTTAGCAACCCTTTCCAACAATTCGATGTCTTTCCTAAGGTAAGGAGCCCAAGAATTAATACAGTGCTCCATAACCAGTGACATGTACAGTGAAATTATAACCTTGTTAATCTTATATTTAAAATCTAAGCAGTTTATTGATCACTTCCCTCATCTATGTCATTGATGTAAATGAAAAAGAGCCAAGGTCTTAACATTGAGCCCTGAGGTATCCCATCTGCGACATGGATCCAGTTTGACTTAACACAACTATCTTCTGTCTTCTGTCCAGCCATTTTTTGATACAATGAGTAAGCTTATTCCACACACCTAGAAGGTGAATCACGTGGTTGTTGCATATTTTCTGGTTGTCGTCCCACCCAACAAGGTGAATCGTGTGGTTGTTGCATATTTCCTGGTTGTCGTCTCACCTAACAAGGTGAATCGTGTGGTTGTTGCATATTTTCTGGTTGTCGTCTCACCTAACAAGGTGAATCGTGTGGTTGTTGTATATTTTCTGGTTGTCGTCTCACCTAACAAGGCGAATCGTGTGGTTGTTGCATATTTTCTGGTTGTCGTCTCACCTAACAAGGTGAATCGTGTGATTGTTGCATATTTTCTGGTTGTCGTCTCACCTAACAAGGTGAATCTTGTGATTGTTGCACATTTTCTGGTTGTCGTCCCACCTAACAAGGTGAATCACGTGGTTGTTGCACATTTTCTGGTTGTCGTCCCACCTAACAAGGTGAATCATGTGGTTGTTGCATTTTTCTGGTTGTCGTCCCACCTAACAAGGTGAATCATGTGGTTGTTGCATATTTCCTGGTTGTCATTCCAATTTTACTTTCACCAGTACATAGTTAGTCTCATCACTACATAAAAGCAATGCTTTGTTTCACCCACTCATCTATTTTACCATCATATTCAAGAAGGGTATTGTTTTACTGTCTTATCGCTATGTACAAGTAGACCGTTGTTTTACTGTCTTACCGCTATGTACAAGTAGACCGTTGTTTTACTGTCTCACCGCTATCCATGTACAAGTGGACCTTACACTATACAATCGATCAACCTGGCACAGAGATAA
>NW_013677398.1:0-2684 GCF_000517525.1 Limulus polyphemus | reverse complement strand
CTTACCGCTCTCTATGTACAAGTAGACCGTTGTTTTACTGTCTTACCGCTATCCATGTACAAGTAGACCGTTGTTTTACTGTCTTACCGCTATCCATGTACAAGTAGACCGTTGTTTTACTGTCTTACCGCTATCTATGTACAAGTAGACTGTTGTTTTACTGTCTTTCCTGCTATCCATGTACAAGTAGACCATTGTTTTACTGTCTTACAGCTATCCATGTACAAGTAGACCATTGTTTTACAGCTATCTATATACAAGTAGACCATTGTCTTGTGTCTGCAGAAATATTCATACTAATGATGAAGGTTTATAATTTCAATCTATTATAGGAAGCAAGAGATCTCGTGGTTGTTCGATGTGTTGATTTTTTAGTTTCAACTATATGTGTTCTAAAGTCTGATGCCAAAGTTATATAAAACTTCAATGACCTGGTTTTGTGCATAATTTTCTAAGACAGTAAAGAGGAAGATTTTATGTAATTATTCATATAACCTAGGTTTTTGTTATCCTTTTTTGCAATTACACCTATAGACTAAGTGCAATAAAGTTGTCACGACACGAAACTTGAATTAATCTCATACTCAGTGTTTTTAAACTATCTTCTTATCATTACAGAATAGAGAAAAAACAAAGACAATTGAACTACTCGCAAAAATACGTTTCTACCATGTTTGTAAAGACGTCATCTGTACCAGGTGACGCCTTTACGGACATAACCACGGTGGTTTTGTTTGTAAAAGGCGTCGTCTGCACAGGCGACGCCTTTACGGACATAACCATGGTGGTTTTGTTTGTAAAAGGCGTCGTCTGCACCAGGCGACGCCTTTACGGACATAACCACGGTGGTTTTGTTTGTGAAGACATTGTCTGCACCAGGCGACGCCTTTACGGACATAACCACGGTAAAAGTATTCGTGAAACATATAATTGTCTTTGTTATCCTCGATTCTGTAATAACACGATGGATAACTGTGTAAATCACTGTAAACATTTAAGTGTACGTTTTAAAACAGGATTAGGTTTTTTATTTTAACTGAATTACTAAAAGCCACTCAACATTTTAAAGACAACAGGGAAGGTATTATATTACATAGTTTACGGGTAGTACTTCATGTTTAGATATCTAATGAATACTAACTCTGTTTGTATTTTAAATTTATTCCTACAATACGGTAATTAACAAGTGATATAACGTTTGTGTAAATTCATTATTAAGACTATCAGTTTATAAATGCTGATGGCTATTTTCAAAAAGGATTGTTGTAAAACAGTATTGCATTTTGTTACTTATTCATAACAGTGTGTCTGGATATTGTTAAAACTTAACTTTTTTGACATAATACACAACTTAGCTTGTTCTGAAAAACTTTACTACGAAAATGCTTTTCCCTAAATATTTTCACAATTTTAACTCGAGTATAAATGAGTGTATGTTTTGACAGAAACTTAAAAAAATGTTTCAATATACACATTCACAATCTTTAAATATTTTACTTGACCACAGTATAATAGTAAGTTTATAGTTTTGTATGTAAGATGGTACATTAAAAAATCGCAACACTAGTATTATGTTCCATTGATGAATATTATAAAACAATGTCAAACATATGTAATGCACTACTGATAATTTTACTAATCTTTTAAGTTCCAGAGGTTTGTGAAGAAAACTAATGATAAGAAATGGTTTTAAGATCAAGTACCACTCTGGTAGCAATTGTTTTTTCTTAGGTTAAGATGTTCCATTTTTTTCAAAGAAAAATTATACATTTGTTAGTATTCCTAGTGTACAAGTTCAAATACTCATTAGTAGATGTAAATTAGTTTGTGGTAAACCACTTACGCAATTTCCTGAAAATAAGTCCTTTTTTAAAATATGTTTTTGATATTTTATTCTTCACTTGAACAAAATTATTCAAAACTTTGTACTATATATTCATTGACTGTATATATATTTGATTGCTAATGGCTACAGGAAAATTTGTATTGGTTATTGAAACATGTTGATTTGTTTAGTTTGTAGTATTGTTTATGCAATGTTTCCTTGAAATAGGTATTAGTCACTGGAAGGAACAGAAATCAAATATTTAGTTGTTTTTCTCGATGAATTTTAATTTCATAATACATATTTAGTTTTGTTTGTGACTTTAATATGTTTATATAGAATTATTTTATAAATGACAAAGTTAGTAGTAATGTTGGAGCAGGTATTTTTTTATTAAATGTCTTGCATGAAGTAGTTGTCAATTTTATTCTAATTCTACACTTCCATAACACACTTTAAGATCCACAGCCTAATAGCACTTTGTGTCTGTACTATATAGATAAGTTCTTCCTGAAATAATATTATATATAACCCCAGAAACATTAATTTTTATTAGCTTGTGTTGTGCTTCACAGCTAAATATGTGTTCTTTGAAGTGGTAAGGTCTTTACTTCTAGAAATAGAGAAGATGTAGGTAAAACTTAAACATTATTTACTTCTCAGCAAAGTTATTGGATGTTTATTACCGAGGCCAAGATCATGTGTTTCACATTTCAATATAATTAAAACAGGGAATCAGGAAATTTCAAGGAAGATTAAAGTTTTACCTACTATAACATTTGCAGTGATTAAATGAATTATGAAGTTTTATAGCGTTATGTAAAATTATAGTTTCACCAGGACGTTGCTGTGAGAACTA
>NW_013677397.1:0-12145 GCF_000517525.1 Limulus polyphemus | reverse complement strand
CCACTAAAATAACTTAAACGTTTGGCATATTTGCGACGCCACTTTGCAACCTGTGCTCGACCCGGTACGAAAATTATTGTGGCCCGATTATGGCCTAGTGGTTACAAATGGCTTTCTAAAAAGTTAAGTTCTGCTTTAAATGGTTCTGCACCAATGATAAAAGTAGCCTCTTATAATAGTTATTTTTAGCATTATACGTCAAATATTTCACATAGACGAGTGTTTGTTATCCAGCTATTTATATATATTTGAAAAAAAAACGTGTATTTCTAAAGGAGCAAGGACAATCACCTTTGTACATAGAAGGAACAGTTTAGCCACCAATGCCTTGATTTACCTTTTAAATGACAGTGAAAGGATAGAGAAACATTAATTAGAAACGAACAACTTTTCCATTATAGATTTCATATCACGAAAGCATGTGTCATGCTCGATTCTTCCTACCTCACCTGTTTCGGTGATTTTGTTAATTAAACATTATTGTACAGTTCTGGTTCTCCATGAATAATAAATGTTCAGAAGTTCATCATCGCGGGTTCCCGGGAATATTGACAATCTACTGTTTGTAATGAGTTCTGACTTTTTATGCAGCTATATTCAGGTGTTAAGAGCTGAGCTTTGTCGGTTAATAAAATAAAGGAGACTCGTATTTGTCGTTTTGGGATAAAACTTTTGGCAGCGCCATCTATTGTCATTTTATGTTATTACTGCCGTAGTCGTAATTAAGTTTAAAAAAAATCAATAATAGATTCTCGCGTTATAAATCATGTTTCCATATATCAAAGTTTAAAATAAAAAGGTTCGCATATAAAAGATAAAAAGAAAACCAAGGTACACATTTTAATATGGGAACGGTAAAATATACCTTAAAAGACGACTGACAGACAACGATTTATAAACATAATGAAAATAATTTTATGTGTGAATCTGAAGAAGACAGACCAATGTTCTGTTAAAACTAATGGTATCTTTTCTAGATAAAATAATTTTATGTGTGAATCTGAAGAAGACAGATCAATGTTCTGTTAAAACTTATGGTATCTTTTCTAGATAAAATAATTTTATGTGTGAATCTGAAGAAGACAGATCAATGTTCTGTTAAAACTTATGGTATCTTTTCTAGATAAAATACTTTTAATTGAGCTTAGACGTTGTTATTTGTGAACTTCCTATTGTATTAGCTTAGTGTTTCTGTACACAAGTAAAATAAACCTTAGTAAGAGAAGTATCTATAGAAATAGCACCTGGGCAATAAATAGTAAGGATGACTGTCCGTCAGATTTGACTACTTGCAAGTCTCACCTATGAATATATAAATATATACATTTTTGTCGTCTTGAATTTATTATGAGATGGAACGTTTCCATTTTCTTAGCACAAAGCCGCAAGTAGTTCGGGCACCAACCACTTCAGACCCAAGCGCTGATTGACTGTGAGGGGGGAGAGAAGGGGTGTGAAATGATGTCATCCTTGACAAATATAACATCTATTTTTTACACTACAGTGATAATAATTGTTAATATGAAATGGACAAGATAAAGCCGATTTTGGAAGTTGCTTAACCTTGGGGCATCCAACCAATTCCAGATTATAACAAGGAATTTTCAGCATTGGACTTCTCAATATCTTGGTGGTAAAGTTCTCTTTCAGCAATCTAACCACCCTCCACAGATAGGGATAGTCGGCATATCCAGTTTTCTATGGGATGTATCACCCACTTGCACTGATGGCAAGCTGTATCTGAAAGATATCATTCGAAAACGGTCGTTTAAAGACAAACACACATTAGATCCGGTGACTAAACATATAAATGCTAGTTATTTAATTACATATGGTCCATCCTTCAGATAAAATCCTTCTAGTTCTATCACTGCGACAGTCGTAATAACAAATGAATATATTTCCAGTGAAACATTTGTTTTAACTTACTTTGATATGCATACTATAATTTTATTTTCAGGAAAACTCCCTTCCTGAGGCGCAACTGTTCAGGCATTTGTTGATTCAAACTGACAAGTAAGTAACCATATGGTCGTCTCATTGCATCTTGTTAAGCTCCTTCAAAATATTCGACACCTGGTGGAAACATTTGTCTCACTTAAACATTCAACTGAGATTTGCATCTGACATTCTTGAACAAAATAATGTATTGAGAATTTAAACTAATATTACACAGTTGTCTACCCTATAAAATACTGATAAATTCAAATGGTAACTTCCACGTGTAAAAAGTTGAGATACTCCATTTTCACTCATAAATAGTCATGGAAATTTTCAGGTAATCTTTCAACAAATTGAATGTTGGAAATATTTTGCATTAAATTCTGTATAAATGGGTTGAAATTCACTATAAATCCATACAATATTTTCAAGAATGGGATAGAATAACTTTATGATGATAAGTTAAAACTTTGCTTACAAACTGTGATTTACCATTTCCTGTTGGACCTGATGCTAAACATGTAAAAGGGTGTTATAGACGGTTATCCATCTCAAACTATAATGAGAAATAAATGAAATGGAACTCACGTTATATAGATCATGTTTGAGTGCACTTGGCACTTACTCTCAAGGCCCTCTTTCCAGTCCATACACCATGCTAAAGAGTTAGTTTCATTAGATGAAAAAATCAGTATCAATAAGAAATGGTGTTAAAAGTCTGGAAGGATGTGTTATTTGGTGTAAACTGAATGATAATTCTTCTTTTCTTCCTTGTTGCAAACAGTCTGAGTCTCAAATCTCTACAGATCTTCTTAGGTTTTGTCACCATTATAGAATGTTGAAAAGGATTGGATATATCTGTTAGTTTATTCTTCATTGGTGAGAAGTTTAATTTTTCCCTGTTGATAAAATTGAGGTTAAAGCCTCTAATTTTACAACATGACTTCCCATCATCGTGTAAGTATCCATAATATTTGGTACGACGTTCGACCCATGATGTTATATAATGACTGACAAGCTCATCTGTAAATTTACCAAGATAATCTCCTAGATTAGATCCATCTGAAATATAAACAATGCTGTCTGTATCATAATACAGTACAGATGAACCTAACTTCTCTAGTGTATGATATAACTTCAGACAAGTGTGTGTGTTGTTGAGAAAGCTGCTAGTTTGATCTTTCGGGGGCAGATACTCATGTTTATACTTCTAATGAAGAGCTATTACTTCTTCATTAATCAGTATAACAATTGTTATTACCTTTGTATTATCATTCATTAAAGAGTAATATTCTGTAACTGATGTTAAATAGGTAAGTATATATACCTCAATGAATTTTTGCAACTAACCTTGAGTTAATGGTTTTGTTTTCTGAGTTGCATTCTTTTATGTCCTGGATATTGGGCAAAGTAATCCTGTTTTGCTTCTGATGTTGCACAGAGAGGGAGCATCCAGAACTTTCCTGCTTTATTTTAAGAAAAGTATCAATACAATTCTTAAAAAGAACTCTGGATTTAATGAGAAAGTCACATATATTTGTATCACTTGGTAGTCACACTCAACTGCTTTTTTTTCACTTCTTCAGTGACCTAGGTACCAATGAAAGTTCTTTCATCATTACAGTGATTACATGGTGGTGGTGATCTTGATTCCACACATGATCTGTATATAAGTTTTGTTTATTTGTTTGTTTATTTTGAATTTCGTGCAAAGCTACACGAGGGCTACCTGTGCTAACTGTCCCTAATTTAGCAGTGTAAGACTAGAGGGAAGGCAGCTAGTCATTACCACCCACCGTCAACTCTTGGGCTACTCTTTTACCAACGAATAGTGGGATTGACCATCACATTATAATGCCCCACAGATTGCGAGTCGAGCTCCCTAACCACCTAGCTATGCCGGGCCCTCTGCATAAGTAAAAAATTAATTTGCCATTATTTCTTAAAGGTAAAAGTGAGGTAGACGTTTGCATTTTATGAACCCCAAATAATTTTTCATGTCGGAGAAATTTGTTGTTATGATGGTAGGATGTCCAACTGTTCATCCATGGATATAAGGATGTAAAGTCCATGTACTTAATGTTTTATCCTTCCTTTATATTGTACAAAAGTCTTGTCATGTTGACTCTCTTTCCATAGAAGGCATCTTGTACATCCAGGTGGGAAACTATGATGTGGTTCCTGAGGAAATTTATCAAGTATGAGTTGTTGCATTTCATTTTCTTGAAAAGATTTTTTGTTGTACAAAACTTGAAGAACATCCGTAAAATTCGTGGATTGTACTTTGTTCGTTACAGAAACCATCTACTTTATAATTCAGGATTTGTTTTTCACCACCATTAAATGTGTTGGATTTTGATCTCTCAAATTTTTGTATATAGTCTAACCACTGTATACTTATTTGGCTGTAGTTGTTGGTCGTAAAGTATCCATGGTTAGGTAAAGTATCCATGGTTAGATATGAGAGCTATCGATCATGGTGGTATAGTATTACTTTTGTATACAACCATGTAACTTGTTACCTACCCTGAGGAAACCTTCATTGACGTGATAATGTCAAAATAATGGTTATGGTACCATAGGAAATTTTTTAGGACGTGAAGGACCTTAATAAATTATACGTTTGAAAGAGTCTGAAGAAACTTTGCGAATTTGAACTTTTAAATGTCATTCAAATTTTGTTATTTCTTAGTTCCGTCTAGTGTTCCAGAAGGAACAGTAGAAGAAGCATGTAAGTCCTTAGTCATGCCTCAGTAGTTATCGGCTTCTTGCGTTACACGTCGCCAGAGGTCGCCATGATTCATCATAGAGTGTCTTAATGTGTCTCAACATGTGATTATGTCAGGAATGTCTAGTTTAATTATGTTCCAAAAGTTACAAATAAAGCTACTATTTGAATCAAACAAGTGTTATAACACTGTTACACGTGTCAGTTTTTAGCACACATATATTATATATCATTTGAACGAGACGGATATTATAGCCAATAATTTACTTTACATACTTTTGTAACAGTCCGTCACTTTATGTATAAAACACTTCACTTTAAGTTTTTCGATTGATAAGCATTATAAAAATCACATTTATAGCTTTCGAAGTTGTGTAGCCCACCGATATACAAAGTGAACTAATAACAGATACACTCCTTTTTGACACATTGCATTGGTTATATTTATACCTGTGTGGAAGCGTTCTAGAAATTTCAGTCTTACGTAACAATGCAAGTTACATTTTAAACGTTTATGTATATACATATATTGTTGATTCTTACTCTCGAGAATCTTCTACAACTTTGGAGAATAGGCGGGAGTTTCGCAATACCTATCTAACAGTATAAGCTATGTATGTTTCTAAATATAAACGTAATCTAAACAACGTTCATACTAAAAATAAATAAATGACAATCAGTTCACTACAAACTATAGCAACACTGTCCTAGTTATACTGTCCGCCTAAAGTAACAATATCCTTAATAAGAGTTTATATTTATAACATCGTCTTCCCATAGAAGCATTTTCAGTCTTTGTAAAACATATGTAAGTGAAAACAATAACGTAACATGTCTGAAATGAAATATTGGGCCAAAAACAATACAAATCATAGTTATATGGGTAGAGGAATAGTAAATATAATCCATAAAGTCAAACAAGTAAAACTGTAAGGTTGTATGTTTTATTATTGCATGATATTTAGAGATTTAAATATGCATCCTTTTCAGGACAATAATTGCAAAAAAGTATGTTATGCAAACCAATTATAGAAGTGAAAACTATACTGCAATACATTAAATACCTACCATAGAATAACAGTCAAGTATATAAATATAAACAAGTTGAGACAAGTTGAAATCTGTGTGTAGTCTTCCGGGACTATCCGCCTATAGAACCTTAGTAGTACAATCCATCTTAGTAACACCACCCACCTTTATAAAATATATGTAAATGAAAAACTATAAAGTTGATAACATTAACTAGCAGGTTGTTTTACTTATATTAGTATGTTAAATGTGATAGTAACACTATCCAGCTCTAGAAACAGCAAAAACTGTCATGCAAGTTAAATACAGAAGCAAAAACTTTAGAAGTAATGAATTAGTGAAGTGTTTCATACATAAAGTATGGATAATTGTATAATCATGTAAAGTAAATTATTGGCTATAATATCTACCTTTTATTTCGTTAAAATAATAGTTTTAAGTGTAACTTTTAGAAATAATTAAATCTAGACATTGATGATGTAATCACATGTTCAGACATGTTGAGACACTATATGATGAAATCATTATGGCAGCCTAGCAATGCACCTTCTGGTACCACTTGGTGGTTCTAGCAACACACTTTCTGGACAACTTCCTCCTGCCATGGCCCCCTCAGCAACGCGCCCTCTGGTTCTACTTCGTGCAACTATGACGTCATCGTCTTTACCCTTCCACATTGCCTGAGATCGACACACTTGTATCGCCCCCTGGCGGCGTGCGATGCAACAAGCCAGATAACTACTTACATCTAAGTAGTGGACTTTGCTGGTCTTTAGTACTAATATATTGTTTACCTTTTCTGAGCAATGCTAAGGCTATAACTATAGCCTTAGCACAACAAAAGAAATTGTTATTACAGTCTTGGCCAAACTGTTTGCACACCGTTCTGTATTGATGTTATTGTCTACATGCATGAAGTAATTATTGAGTAAGTTCCCTAATAATAACAAAGAAGGTAGAGTATTATCGGACAAACATGTACGAGTTGTTATTCTGGTCTGTATAAGTTGTTTTGAGTATATGTTCGTCAAAACATACATACCTGTTTTGTATAAAAGGGTGTGCTTTTGGTGTAATCTTTTTCGGAATAGTTTGTTTTTCGCTTTTTTATCAGACAGTTTCTCCGTACTTGGTGTAGAGTCATGCCTTGTCACTTGCCAGAAGTTATAGGATGTCAAATTGTTCGACTGTTCAGAACTTGTATGAAGCAAACGAACATTGCTAGAACAGAAGGGTACTTCCAGTGTACTGTATCCAGAATCCTGAAACGTTATTGGACTACAGGAAACAATGCAGAAAGAAAGCTGGTAGACACCAAAAACTACTACCATAGATGACCATGTTTTAATCAAGTTAACACGTCAAGGTTGAAAGAAGTATTGGAACACTTTACAACAGGAATGGCATTAACACACTCATAGAAGATTGGCCAAACAAGGTTATTTTGAGATGTTTAATATAACATGCATTTCTCAGCTTGACAGCACTAAGGGTATTTGTATTTCACCTTATTAATAATGATCTTATTTGTTACAAAATATCCAAACGTATTGGACAAGACAGTTTTAGAGAAATAGCTGATCGTTTTTTAAGTCGATCAATACCTATCAAAGTTAATCTTAGAACAGTGACTGTCCCGAATGTAATAATGATAGTGGTTCTTTGGTACATATTGATCTAAACATCAACAGTATCCTATTTATTTTATTTTGACTATAAGTATCCCTAAAAAATATTCTAACTATTAGTAGCATTTATTCTATTCTGACTATAATTACCGAAAACAACTAGTTCTGGTTATTGGTATATATCCTATTCTGACTATAAGTACCCTAAAAACAAATTTTGATTATTGATATTTATTTTACTCTGACTATAAGTACCGAAAACAACTAGTTCTGGTTATTGGTATATATCCTATTCTGACTATAAGTACCCTAAAAACAAGTTTTGGTTATTGGTACTTATTTCATACTGACTATTATAAGTGCCCCCAAAATATTTTATGATTTATACATTAACTAAAAAATGTTATTTACATAAAACGGTGTCAATAGGAAATAAGTGAAAGTCACATCTATGTCTCTGGAATCGAACAACATTATGTTAGATTAGGTGCTTTAACTGAATATTGTTTTATTTGGAACAAAATAATATGACATATGTTTTATTACATTTGATCTCCAGGAGAGCCAGGGTTTGAAATTTCAACCAAGAATATATTTAAGCTAACTTGTTAATTATAATTTTAAATCTTTTCCTTTTAATTACTTAGTAAATGATTTTTGTTTAAGTATCTCTAACGGCTGTGAATTTTTTTATTTATTATAGCATAGGGAATAAAACGTAATGTTGGTAATGACTTGTAAAAGGATAAAAAATAACTATCGGGAGCTATTTATTTCTCGTCTATCTAACTGCACGTGGTGCAAACTTTATAAACGCAAGAGTTAATATCTCCTTCCCGGTTTATTTATACATCTATTCAGATCTTGTGCGTTTTATTTTTAGTTAAATAATACCTTATGTTTGTAAAAGCAAAACACCAGAGGATAAAGTAATGTGGCGCCATCTTTAGGTGGTAAACTAAACCAATCCGGACATAATTTTTCACTCCAAGTCATATATTATCTCACTGGCATTTCAATAAATCCTAACAGACGATCTTGTCATAAACTATATTAATTATCTGATCACGAATCATTAAATGATTTTTTTTTATGAAACAATCTACTGATAATCTTTTTACGTATCTGATGATGACATAGAAACATTGTGCATTACAAACAAAGTTTGTTTCACTACCCACTTAAGTGGTCGCAAAATTTTTCTTGTGAACGAATATTAATTTAGGTGAAATAAAATCACGAATGTAATTTTATTAGCTCAATATTTCGCTATTACAACTTCTTCAGGAGCTATCGATATCCTACAAATTCTCTAATCCAGTTAGAAGTGTCTCATAATGAACTTCAGTTTGCGTCAAACAAACGAAGTAAAGGTTCGTGATTAAATTAGGCTAGTAAATAACTCCTTTGTTAAATCAATACTTTCTTTAGGAACAATATTTTAATCTTTTATTGTCTTGATTATGCATTTTCAAATGAACGAAGGACTACTTTTATAATTTTTATTTATAAGTTAGATGTCAGTGAAATTGTAAATAGAAAGACCGCAGTTAAAATTTTTTATTGCATAAATAAGTATAAACGGAAATATTGTCATATCGTTATTTATTTAGAATGATGTAACACAGTACAGTTGGAAAGGAACTTAGCTTCGATTTAAAAATAGATAGAATTCGTAGTAATTACTTTCAACTTCAAAAACACAACTAGGCGGTGCCTTTACTTCTCAAACGCTTCTATAAAAACCAATATATATATATGAAACATAAGCCAGAAATATGTGGTCGACCATTATTTGAACATCTTCCTAAGAAGAGTTTTATCATTTTAATAAAAATCTTTGTTTTGCTAACAGATTAGCCGCTCTGACAAAGTGTTATTAAAAATTTTGCCCAAAACTCAGTTCATACTGATCTGACGAATTCTTGTACAGACGATATTCTGTCCATGGAAACGCTTCTGTTCATATTCTAAGTGTTATTACTGCAATGACGAGTCTTAAGTCTTATCCACTTGTTAAGTTCGTTCTCACATTGTCTCACCAGGTGGTTTGTTTTTAATATTCAATTTATTGTAAGTCTACTCGTCTAACAACCTGACCAGTTCATAAATTTGAACCGTTTAGTGTTTTACCTAATTTATGAATATTGTTTACCGATTATTCAGGCAGAAAAAAAAATAATTTCGAAATATTATAAATAATAACTGTATCATATTGTTTGTTATGGATTTCGTGCAAAGATACACGAGGGCTATCTGCGCTAGCCGTCCCTAATTTTGTAGTGTAAGACTAGAAGGAAGGCAGCTAGTCATCACCACCCACCGCCAACTCTTGGGCTACTCTTTTACCAACGACTAGTGGGACTGACCGTCACATTATAACGCCCCCACGGCTGAAAGGGCGAGCATGTTTGGTGTGACGGGGATTCGAACCCGCGGCCCGCAGATTGCGAGTCGAGCGCCCTAACCACCTGGCCATGCAGGGCCCTGCATCATATTCTTCGAGACAAACAGTTCCACGAGATTAACGTACACTCGTTGCTTGTTTATTTTCCTAGCTTTATGAACCCAAATTTATATTCCATATGAGTTTGTTCTCCCGATTCCTTCTTTCTTTGGATTAGAGGTAAAGCTGTGACTAATAACTAAGTAAAATCACCATACCACAACGACAGGAGGTTCGGCAGGAAAACTGTTGCACGAAAATTAACAAACAGACAACTAGACAAGTGGGACAGGCATTCGTGAATCATGACAAGTGTTTAGGTGTATCCACATTTACTGATTCTCTGTTGTACTTCTTAACTGGCTGATATTTTTTTCACAGGTTGACAACTTCTGTTGTTAGAACAGTGAGAAGTAACGTGTAACAATAAACCAAACTTTAACTTTCAAAATATTCGTTTAAAATCAATACTGTTGGCTCTATATGACCTAAAGTATTTTTTGCACATGACTCTATAATATACTTTGGTGTCTGATAGAGTTGTACAGAGCCACTTGTATTTACTATAGCAGTGTAGTTAAATCAAACCTGAGGGGTGGAGACTTTTGCAACATGTGTTTTCAAGATTTGTTGTGTTATATTTCTGAATTTGGGTAACAATGCACCTTTTGTTCTTTGTAATCTTTAGAAACTGGCCCGAGATTAATGTAATAAATATTTTTGGCCATTTGAGTTATGTCTTTCACAAGAAAATACCTAAAATTTATTACCAGCACAGGGGGGTTGAAGACTTTAGCAAAGCACTGTAAGTGAATGAAGTCATGACATCCACATATAACGATGCTCTGTTGTCCTGGCTGGCTTTTGTCACAACTGTTGTTGTTAGAACAGTGAGGAGAAGCGACTTCTTCGCGAGATGACGACAGAAAGGGTCTTAGAACTGTATTATTTAAGTTTATGTTACTCACATTAGAAGTCATCCTCAAATTCCTGTGGAACCACTCCATGTGGGTACGACCGACACATCAGGAGAGGAGTTTGTTTGTTTGTTATGAATTTCGCGCAAAGCTACACGAGGGCTATCTGCGCTAGCTACTCTTTTACCAACTAATAGTGGAATTGACCGTCACATTATAACGCCCCCACGGCTGAAAAGGCGATCATGTTTGGTGTGACGGGGATTCGAACCCACGATCCACAGATTGCGAGTCGAGCGCCGTAACCACCTGGCCATGCCGGGGCCCAGGAGAGGAGACAAAACAGAAGCCTAACGGAGTAAATGTAAAAATCTCTCCAATGCTCACTGTTACAATAAACTTTGTCTGATGCGCCGGTTGGTTAGCTGTTTGCATTCACTTTTTAAAACTTAAATCTTACAATATGTCTGAATGATAAATACAAAAAACAACCACAAACATTAATACACGTAAATAAAGATATATATATTCTTATTTTAGTTAGGGAAGGGTCAAATGAAGCAGTTAAAAGAAGAACAAAAAAGGATAATCCGTTCATAGCAGAAGAAATGCCAAGTCTGAGTTATAGTGACATATTTTTTTATAAAGTAATACTTCTATTAACATTTATATTATTTACTATTTGTCACTTCGAGTGGCTCGGTTGCTTTTATACTTGCCCCCCCCCCCCAAGTAGCACAGCGGTATGTCTGCGGACTTATAACGCTAGAATCCGGGTTTCGATACCCGTGGTGAGCAGAGCACAGATAGCCCATTGTGTAGCTTTGTGCTTACTTACAAACAAGCTTTTATATTGAATCTGCACGACTATTTAATTGTTTGGTATTGTTAGGTTTTCATATCTAGATGTCAGGTCTCGACTTCATAAAACTGCTCAACAAATCTAGTAAACAGTACAGTTACCCGTTAAACTTGAGGAAAAACCAATATAAATAGCTACAAAAAAAAAACGCTTGGTTCTCAAAACATCAAATGGCTTTGTATGCATCTCCAAGCTTTAGGGATTCACCGTTAAATAATAACTTATAAACTATAACTCTACTCTTCAGGGATTTCACGTTAAATAACAACTTGTATATCATGATGCTACTCTTCGGGGATTTCACGTTAAATAACAACTTGTATATCATGATGCTACTCTTCGGGGATTTCACGTTAAATAACAACTTGTATATCATGATGCTACTCTTCAGGGATTTCACGTTAAATAACAACTTGTACATCATGATGCTACTCTTCGGGGATTTCACGTTAAATAACAACTTGTATATCATGATGCTACTCTTCGGGGATTTCAAGTTAAATAACAACTTATACATCATGACGCTACTCTTCAGGGATTTCATGTTAAATAACAACTTATACATCATGACGCTACTCTTCAGGGATTTCATGT
>NW_013677396.1:4607-13964 GCF_000517525.1 Limulus polyphemus | reverse complement strand
CACGTTACCAAATCAAGTTATTGAAAGTAAGTATATTATATTTACATGTCATTACAGTCCACGTTAGCCCATCTAGTTATTGAAATTAAGTATATTATATTAACATGTCATTAAAGTTCACATTGCCACATCTACTTATTGATGATAAGTATATTATATTAGTTTGTCATTACAGTCCACGTTACCAAATCTAGTTATTGAAAGTAAGTATATTATATTTACATGTCATTACAGTCCACGTTAGCCCATCTAGTTATTGAAATTAAGTATATTATATTAACATGTCATTACAGTCCATATTGACACATCTAGTTATTGAGGTTAATTATATTTACATGTCATTACAGTTCAAGTTAGCACATCTAGTAATTGAGGTTAAATATATTATATTAACACGTCATTACAGTCCATGTTGCCACATCTAGTTATTGAGATTAAGTATATTATATTAAAACAGTTTTAGAGCTTTAACAGGTCATTACAGTCCATATTGCCATATCTAGTTATTGAGGCTAATCATATTATCATGTCATTAAAGTCCACATTGCCACATTTAGTTATTGAGGCTAAATAATTCATATTAACATGTCAATACAGTCCATGTTGCCAAATCTAGTTATTGAGTTTAAGTATATTATATTAGATTGTCATTACAGTCCACATTGCCACATATAGTTATTGAGAGTAAGTATATTATATTTACATGTCATTACAGTCCGCGTTTTCATATCTAGTTATTGAGGTGAAGTACATCATATTTAAATGTCATTACAGTCCACGCTTGCACATCTAGTTAATGAGGTGAAGTATATCATATTAAAACAATTTTGGATCTTGCACATGTCATAACAGTCCATCTTGCCACTTCTACTTATTGAGGTTAAGTGTATTATATTAACATGTCATTACAGTCCACGTTGCCACATCTAGTTATTGAAGTTAAATATGATAAATTAACATGTCATTACAGTCCACGTTACCAAATCTAGTTATTGAGGTTAAGTATATCATATTAATATGTCATTACAATCCACGTTACGACATCTAGTCATTGAGGTTAAGTATATCATATTAAAACAATTTTGGATCTTGAACATGTCATTACAGTCCATGTTGCTACATCTAGTTATTGAGTTTAAGTATATTATATTAGTTTGTCTTTACAGTCCACGTTGCGACATCTAGTTATTGAGGTTAAATATGTTATATTAACATGTCATTACAGTCCACGTTGCCAGATCTGGATATTGAGGTTCAAATATTATAATAACATGACATTACAGTTCACGATGCCACCTCTAGTTTTTGAGGTCAAGTATATTATATTAACATGTCATTACAGTAAACGTTGCCAAATTTAGTTATTGTGGTTAAGTATATTATATTAACAAGTTCTTACAGTCCACGTTACCAAATCAAGTTATTGAGGTTAAGTATATTATATTAACATGTCATCACAGTCCACCTTGACAATTCTAGTTAAGAAGGTTAAGTATATTATAATAACATGTCATTACAGTCCACTTTGCTATTACTACTCATTGAAGTTAATTATTTTAAAATGTCATTGCAGTTTACGTTGCCTCATCTAGTTCTTGAGGTTAAATATATCATATTAACATGTCATTAAAGTTCACATTGCCACACCTACTTATTGAGGATAAGTATATTATATTAGTTTGTCATTACAGTCCACGTTACCAACTCTAGTTATTGAAAGTAAGTATATTATATTTACATGTCATTACAGTCCACGTTAGCCCATCTAGTTATTGAAATTAAGTATATTATATTAACATGTCATTACAGTCCATATTGACACATCTAGTTATTGAGGTTAATTATATTTACATGTCATTACAGTCCAAGTTAGCACATCTAGTTATTGAGATTAAATATATTATATTAACATGTCATTACAGTCCATGTTGCCACATCTAGTTATTGAGGTTAAGTATATTATATTAAAACAGTTTTAGAGCTTTAACAGGTCATTACAGTCCATATTGCCATATCTAGTTATTGAGGCTAATTATATTATCATGTCATTAAAGTCCACATTGCCACATCTAGTTATTGAGGCTAAATAATTCATATTAACATGTCATTACAGTCCACGTTAATACATCTAGTTGTTCAGGTTAAGCATATTATTTTAACATGTCGACGTTGACACATCTAGTTATGGAGGTTACGAATATTATAATAAGATATCATCACGGTCCACTTTGCTATTACTACTCACTGAAGTTAATTATTTTAAAATGTCATTGCAGTTTACGTTGCCACATCTAGTTCTGGGAATATAATAAACTTAACCAAAATAGATGTGACATGTGAACTTTAACGACATGTTTTTTATCCACAATAACTAGATGTGGTAACTTGTACTGTAACGACATGTTAATATAATGTACTTAACCTCAATAATTAGATGTGGTATCGTGAACTGTAATGACATGTTAGTATAATGTACTTAACCTCAATAACTAGATGTGGCATCGTGAACTGTAATGTCAAGTTCAAGCTCTAAAATTGTTTTAATACAATATACTCAGCCTCAATAACAAGATGTAGCAACGTGGACTGCAATGACATTTTAAAGTAATTAACCTGAATACATAGATATAGCAAAGTGGACGGTAATGACATGTTAATATAACATATTTAACTTCAATAACTAGATGTGGCCACCTGGACTGTAATGACATTTTAATATAACATATTTAACCTCAACAACTAGATGTGGCAGCGTGGACTGTAATGTCATGTTAATATATTATACTTAACATCAATAAATAGATGCGGTAACGTAGAATGTAATTACATGTTAATATAATATACTTAACCACAATAATATTCAGATGTGGTAACGTGGACTGTAATGACATGTTAATATAACATATTTAACCTCAATAACTAGATGTGGCAACGTGGACTGCAACGGCATTTTAAAGTAATTAACCTCAATACGTAGATATAGCAAAGTGGACTGTAATGAAATGTTATTGTAATATACTGAACCTCCTTATTTAGATATGTCAACGTGGACTGTAATGACATGTTAGTATAATATACTTAATCTCACTAACTAGATTAGGCAAAAAGGACTGTAATGACATTTTAATATCATATACTTACCCTCAATAACTAGATGTGGTAACGTGGAGTGTAATGACATGTTAACATTATATACTTAACCACTATAACTAGATGCGGCAACGTGGATTGTATTACATGTTAATATAATTAGCTTCAATAACTAGATATAGCAACGTGGACTGTAATGACATGTTATTATAATATACTTAATCTCAATAACTAAATGTGGCATCGTGAACTGTAATGACAAGTTCAAGCTCCCAAACTGTTTTAATATAATATACTAAACCTCAATCAATAGCTAGATGTGACATGTGGAGTGCAATGTCATGTTAATATAATATACTTAACCTCAATAACTAGATGTGGAAAAGTGGACTGTAATGACATGTTAATATGTTAATATAATATTCTTAACCTCAATAACTAGATGTGGTAACGTGGACTGTAATGACATATTAATATAATATACTTAACCTCAATAACTAGATGTGGTAACGTAGACTGTAATGACTCCAAAATTGTTTTAATATAATATACTTAACCTCAATATCTAGATTTGGTAACGTGGACTGTAATGACATGTCAATATAAAATTCTTAACCACAATGACTAGATGTCGTAACGTGGACTGTAATGACATTTTAATATGATATACTTCACCTCAATAACTAGATGTGGCAACATGGACAGTAATGACATGTAAATATAATATACTTACTCTCAATAACTAGATGTGGCAACGTGGACTGTAAAGAGATGTTAATATAATATAGTTAACCTCAATAAGTAGATGATGATCTTTGGACTATTTTGACATGTGAAAGATCCAAAATTGTTTTAATATGATATACTTCACCTCAATAACTAGATGTGCTAACGTGGACTGTAATGACATGTAAATATAATATACTTACTCTCAATAACTAGCTGGGGCAATAAGGAATGTAATAACATACTAATATAATATTCTTAACCTCAATAACTAGATTTAGTAACGTGGACTTTAATAACATTTTAATATAATATACTTAACCTCAATAATTAGATGTGGCAACGTGGACTGTAATGACAAGTTCAAGCTCCAAAACTATTTAATATTATATAGTCAACATCAATAGCCAGATGTGGCATCGTGAACTGTATTGAAAAGTTCAAGCTAAAAAATTGTTTTAATATAATATACTCAACCCTTGTCATTACAGTAAACGTTGCCATATCTAGTTATTGAGGTTAAGTATATTATATTAACACGTCATTACAATCCACATTACCACATCTAGTTATTGAGGAAAAGTATATCATATTAACATGTCATTACAGTACACGCTGACACATCTAGTTATTGAGGTTAAGTATATTATATTAACATGTCAATACAGTCCAAATGCCCAATCTAGTTATTGAGGCTAAATATATTATCATGTCATTACAGTTCACGTTCCAACATCTAGTTATTAAGGTAAAGTATCTTATATTAAAATGTCATTACAGTCCACGTTGTTACATCTAGTTTTAGAGGTGAAGTATATCATATTAAAACGTCAGTAAAGTCCACGTTGCCACATCTAGAAAATGAGGTTAAGTATATTATATTAAAATGTCATTAAAGTCCACGTTACCAAATCTAGTTATTGAGGTTAAGTATATTATATTAACACGTCATTACAATCCACGTTACCACATCTAGTTATTGAGGTGAAGTATATCATATTAACATGTCATTACAGTCCACGTGACACATCTAGTTATTGAGGTTAAGTATATTATATTAAAACAATTTTGGAGCTTTAACAGGTCTTTACAGTGCATATTGCCACATTTAGTTATTGAGGTTAAGTATATTATATTAACATGTCAATACAGTCCAAATGCCCCATCGAGTTATTGAGGCTAAATATATTATCATGTCATTACAGTCCACGTTACCACATCTAGTTATTGAGGTGAAGCATATCATATTAACATGTCATTACAGTCCACGTTGCCACATCTGGTTATTGAGGTTCAGATATTACAATAACATGACATTAAAGTTTACGATGCCACCTCTAGTTTTTGAGGTCAAGTATATTATATTAACATGTCATTACAGTAAACGTTGCCACATTTAGTTATTGTGGTTAAGTATATTATATTAACAAGTCATTACAGTCCACGTTACCACATCTAGTTATTGAGGTGAAGTGTATCATATTAACATGTCATTACAGTCCACTTTACCACGTCTTATTATTGATGTGAAGTATATCATATTAAAACAATTTTCTATCTTGAACATGTCATTACAATCCACGTTACCACATATAGTTATTGAGGTTAAGTATATCATATAAAAATAATTTTGGAGCTTTAACAGGTCATTAAAGTGCTTATTGCCACATCTAGTTATTGAGGTTAAGTATATTATATTAACATACCAATACAGACTAAATGCCCAATCTAGTTATTGAGGCTAATTGTATTATCATGTCATTACAGTACACGTTGTCATATCTAGTTATTGAGGTTAAATTTATTATATTAACATGTCGTTACAATCTTAGTTACCACCTCTAGTTATTGAGGCTAATTATATTAACATGTTTTTACAATCCACGTTGCCACATCTAGTTATTGTGGATAAGTATATTAACATGTCATTATAGTCCACGTTACAATATCTAGTTATTGAGGTTAAGTATATTATATTAACATGCCATTACAATCCACGTTACCACATCTAGTTATTGTGGTTAAGTATATTATATTATCATGTCATTACATTCCACGTTGCCACATCTAGTTCTTGAGGTTAAGTATATTATAACAAGTACATTATATTAATAGTCCACGTTACCACATCTAGTTATTGAGATTATTTATATCATATTAACATGTCATTACATTCCACGTTACAACATCTAGTTATTGAGGTTAAGAATATTATATTAAAATAATTTTGGAGCTTTAAAAGGTCATTACAGTCCATATTGCCACATCTAGTTATTGAGGTTAAGTATATTATAATAACATGACATTACAGTCCACCTTGCCACATCCAGTTATTGAGGTTAAGTATATTATATTAACATGCCATTACAGTCCACGTTGCCATATCTAGTTATTGAGGCTAATTATATTATCATATCATTATAGTCCACATTGCAACATCTAGATATTGAGGTTAAGTATATTTTATTAACAAGTCATTACAGTAAACGTTGCCATATCTAGTTATTGAGGTTAAGTATATTATATTAACACGTCATTAAAGTTCACGTTACCACATATAGTTATAGAGGTTATTTATATTATATTAACATGTCATTACAGTCCACGTCCACATCTTGTTATTGTGGTTAAGTATATTATATTAACACGTCAATACAGTCCACGTTACCAAATGTAGTTATTGGTGTGAAGTACATCATATTTACATGTTATTACAGTCCACGTTACCAAATCTAGTTATTGGGGTGAAGTACATCATTATTAAATGTCATTACAATCCACTTTGGCATATCTTGTTATTGATATGTAGTATATCATATTAAAACAATTTTGAATCTTGAACAAGTCATTACAGTCCATGTTACCACATCTAGTTATTGAGGTTAAGAATATTATATTAACATGTCATTACAGTAAACGTTGCCACATCTAGTTGTTGAGGTTAAGTATATTATATTAAAACAATTTTGGAATCATTATTATATTAAAACAATTTTGAAGTCATTACAGTCCACGTTGCCACATCTAGTTATTGAGGTTAAGAATATTAAATTAACATGTCATTACAGTAAACGTTGCCATATCTAGTTACTGAGGTTAAGTAAATTATATTAAATCAATTTTGAAGCTATAACAGGTCATTACAGTCCAAATTGCGACATGTAGTTATTGAGGTTAAGTATATTATATTAACATGACATTACAGCCAACGTTTCCACATGTAGTTATTGAGGTTAAGTATATTATATTAACATGACATTACAGTCCACGTTGCCACATGTAGTTATTGAGGTTAAGTATATTATATTAACATGACATTACAGTCCACGATGTCACACCTGGTTATTGAGGTTCACATATTATAATAACATGACATTACAGTTCACGATGCCACCTCTAGTTTTTGAGGTCAATTATATTATATTAACATGTCATTACAGTAAACGTTGTCACATCTAGTTATTGTGGTTAAGTATATTATATTAACACATCATTACAGTCGACGTTGCCACAACTAGTTATTGAGGCTAATTATATAATCATGTCATTACAGTCCACGTTGCAACATCTAGTTATTAATGTTAAGTATGTTATATAAAAATTTCATTATAGTTCGTGTTGCCACATCTAGTTCTTGAGGTTAAGTATATTATATTAATATGACATTTCAATCCACGTTACCACATCTAGTTATTGATGTTAAATATATTATATTAACTCGTGATTACAGTCCACGTTGCCATATCCAGTTATTGTGGTTAAATATATTATATTAACATGTCATTACAGTCCACGTTGCCACATCTAGTTATTGGGGTGAAGTATATCATATTAACATGACATTACAGTCCACGTTGCCACATCTAGTTATTGAGGTTAAGTATATTATAAAAACATGCCATTACAGTCCAAATTGCCACATGTAGTTATTGAGGATAAGTATATCTTATTAACATGTCATTACAGTAAACGTTGCCATATCTAGTTATTGAGGTTAAATATATTTTATTAACATGTCATTACAGTCCACGTTGCCACATCTAGTTATTGAGGTGAAGTATATCATATTAACATGTCATTACAGTCCACGTTGCCACATCTAGTTATTGAGGTTAAGTATATTGTATTAAAACAATTTTGGAGCTTTAACATGTCATTACAGTGCATATTGCCACATCTAGTTATTGAGGTTAAGTATTGTTGCGTCATCGAGATCACGTGACTATTCTCCCGCCCTTTAGTTTCTAGAACTGCCCCGTATCTTGGCGAATGCTCTAGTATTTACTAGATAGGGTAGGCTGGTATATAAAAGAGGGGAATGTAATGTGTGTATGGACAGTGAGTAATTGAACTGCAGTCAGAGAGCACGAGTTACGTTCCAGCGTTTGTTTAGCGCGATTGTTGAAGTTAACGTTCGTTCGTTATAGTGTTGTTTTAGCGCGAGTATTGACATTAAGTGTATCGCAGAGTTGTATTCGGAAAGAATAAACCAGTTTTATTAAGTAAAGACTTGTGTCGTTAAAGTTTCGTCGGAACGAAGTTACGAAAAATCAATTAATAAGCGGAGACGTAACAAATTGGTGTCAGAAGTGGAACGAAAAAAAAATGGAAACGAGAGGCGGAAAATCAAACTACAGTTTAGCAGACTTGATGGCAGCAATACAGGAGCAGCAAAAGAAACAAAAAGAAAGATCACAGCAGTGGCAAGAAAACCTACAACAATGGCAGTTCGAACAGCAAAATAAACAAGAGAGATTACAACAGTTGTTGGAGGAAAAATAAAATAAACAAGAGAAACGAGAAAAGAAACAAGAAGAGAGATTACAGCAGTTGTTGGAGGAAAAAGAAAAGAAACAAGAAGAGAAATTACAGCAGTTGTTTGAGGAAAAAGAAACGAAACAAGAAGAACGAGAAGAGAAATTACAGCAGTGGTTGGAGGAAAAAGAAAATAAACAGGAAGAAAGTCTCCAACAGTTGCAGGAAAGTCAGCAGCAACTACAGGAAATTCAACAACAGTGGCAACTAGAACAAGAAAGGAAACAGGAAGAAAGAATTCAACAGTTGCAGCAAAGTCAACAACAGTGGCAAGAAGTACAAATGGAAAACATCAGTAAATTTAAAAGCGAATTAGATACGTTAAAGAGCGATTTGTTGTGTGTTACACAAGGAGGATACATTGACCATCGACTTAATCAGCCCCAGACAATGGCAAGCCTCTTACAGAGACCGAAGCTAAACCCTAATGCAGACACATTCAGTCCCGTAAGAAGTCACATCCCAGATATGAATGTCAGTAATAGGAGTGATCCAGTGCGAGGGAAGCCACAAGAATTCGATGGGAAGGCACCGTGGGAAGCATATAGAGCACAAATTGAGCTACTGGCAGAGATGAATGGATGGACAGAGGAAAAGAAAGCTGTATATCTGGCAACGAGCTTGAAGGGACAACCACTGGAAATACTTGGACAGTTGACAGCAGCCTTCAGACACAACTATAGAACACTGGTAGAGGCTCTAGAACTCATGTACAGAACCCAAAAC
>NW_013677396.1:3029-3743 GCF_000517525.1 Limulus polyphemus | reverse complement strand
ATAAAATGATGTGTGGGAACAACAAAGGCCAAGTTCCAGTAACTGTTAAAAGAGAGGTTGAACTAATTAGGTGCCATCAGGCTGAAGTCAAGCCGACTGAAAGAGTTGATGATGATGAAATGGAACTAAATACAGATATCAAAGCAGAACAGGAGAAAGACCAGGATTTGAGGCCAATGATTAATTTTCTAAAAGCGAGTGTTGTGCGCCCTGCTTGGGAGAAGGTGTCTAGTCTAGGCCCCGTGACAAAGCACTATTGGGCACAATGGGACCAGTTGAAACTTGAAGATGGTATTCTTCTCCGGAGATGGGAACTGCAGATGGGAAAGTGACGACCTGGCAAACGGTTATATCGAGGAAGTTACGGGAAGTTGTGTTGCGTCAATCCCATGATACTTTAACAGGAGGACATCTCGGAGTTAAGAAAACATTGAGTCACAGATTTTACTGGATAGGTATGAGACAAGATGTGGAAGAATGGTGCAGGACATGCAGTACATGTTGTGCTAAAAGGGGACCCAAGCATAAGGGACGTGCTACAATGAAGTTATATCAAGTTGGTGCACCAATGGAAAGACATTGCTGGTCCTCGCCCCAAACTCGTGCTGGAAACAAGTACATTTGTGTGGTGATGGATTATTTCACGAAGTGGCCTGAGGCATATGCAATACCAAATCAGGAAGCTACAACTGTAGCTTCGGCTGTTAGTGACTT
>NW_013677396.1:0-2085 GCF_000517525.1 Limulus polyphemus | reverse complement strand
GTATGTGTATTGTTCGGAACGAACAATATTAAGGAGGGGGCAGTGTTGCGTCATCGAGATCATGTGATTCTCACGCTCTCTGCTTTCTAGAATTATCCTGCACTTTGGCGAATGCTCTAGTATGTACTAGATATAGGGCAGTCGGGTATATAAAAGAGGGGAATGTAATGTGTGCATAGACAGTGAGTAATTGATCTGCAGTCAGAAGTATTATTGAGCACGTTCGTTGTTATAGCGTTTGTTAAGAGCGATTGTTGAAGTTGAGTGTATCGGTAAAGTTATATTCGGACAGAATAAACCAGTTTTATTAAGAAAGGACTTGTGTCGCTTAAGTTTCGTCGGAACGAAGTTACGAAAAATCAATTAATAAGCGGAGACGTAACACTATGAAGAAGGAACAAGATTACAGCTTATATTCTTTATTTTAGAGTAAAAAATAGTATTTACACGTAATTACAAGTCATTTTAAATAGCTAGAAATTAGCTTAGTATAAATGAACTTGGTTGGGTTAAACGTTAAAAAGAAGGAACAAGATTACAGCTTATATTCTTTATTTTCGAGTAAACAAAAAGTATTGTTACGACAGGGGGGAGGGGGTCACGTGACGAGTATTCTAGAAGATTCGCTAGTGTGTTAGGACAGCGGGGTCATGTGACGAATATTCTAGAAGATTCGCTAGTGTGTTGCAACAGCGTTGCGTCAACTAACGCTGGTAGCACGTGTTGAGAGTCTTAGAAGTTTCTAGAACAGGCAGTATTATCGTATATAAGTGCGCTAGACAGTGAGAGAGACAGACTGAGTCGAAGCAGTAGTGGAGACAGAGACGAAGCAGGCAAGGAGAAAGATAGACAGCGATTACGGTCGGCGGGAACCGAGGATAGCAGACACAGAGATCGGAACTATAGTTGGCGGGGACGGACAATTAAGTGTAAGCGCGATAGAAAGTGAGTGAATTGTTGTGAACTATAACGTGTGTAACTGTGAAAATTAAGTACATTACAAAGTTGTATTGAGGAAGAATAAACACGTTTTATAAAGAAAGGACTTGTATCTTGTAAGAATTAGCAAGCAAACATACAGAGACGTAACAGTATTTTCACGTAATTAGGAATCACTTTAAATACCTAGATAATATCTTAGTGTACATGAACATGGTTGGTTTAAACATAAGAAGAAGGAACAAGATTACAGCTTATATTCTTTATTTTATATTAAACAAATAATATTTACATGTAATTATGAGTCATTTTAAATAACAAAATATTATCTTAGTATAAATGAACATGGTTGTGTTAAACCTATGAAGAAGGAACAAGATTACAGCTTATATTCTTTATTTTAGAGTAAAAAATAGTATTTACACGTAATTACAAGTCATTTTAAATAGCTAGAAATTAGCTTAGTGTACATGAACTTGGTTGGGTTAAACATAAAAAGAAGGAACAAGATTACAGCTTATATTCTTTATTTTAGAGTAAAAAGTAGTATTTACACGTAATTACAAGTCATTTTAAATAGCTAGAAATTAGCTTAGTGTACATGAACTTGGTTGGGTTAAACATAAAAAGAAGGAACAAGATTACAGCTTATATTCTTTATTTTAGAGTAAACAAAAATTATTTTCACCTAATTAGGAGTCACTTTAAATACCTGGACAGCCGCCAAAAAAACACCACTACCGACAACTCCACTGAACAACTCAAAGTCTACTATACAAACCAATTCTCCACTGCATACAAGACAGACGAACGGATTCTAAAGGATATCGTTTACAAAAATACTACACCAAAGAAACAGAACACAAAACTGCAACTCAACATCTAGCACAAGTCTACCACAACGTCGGACCTTATCGTGAAAAACAGCCCTGCTAAAAAGACAACAGATCTACAGCAAGTGAACGTCATTTACGAGTACAAGTGTAATAAAGGAGACTGCGAGCTCCTGGCAAACGTCTCCTACATCGGAATGACTACCACAACCCTATCAAGACGCCTAAAAATGCACCTGCAAAATGGAGCCATCAAAGAACATTGTGCCCGCATCCACAACCAAAAACTCACACGTCAGAACCTAGTACAAAA
>NW_013677395.1:7609-14026 GCF_000517525.1 Limulus polyphemus | reverse complement strand
ATCTGTTCGGTTAACCCCAGCCTAAAAAGACTTTGAAAACGAAAGAATGCCCCCCAGTGGCACAGCTGTATCTCTGCGGAGTTAAAACGCTAGAAACCGGGTTTCGATACCCGTGGTGGGTAGAGCACAGATATCTCATTGTGTAGCTTTGCGCTTAACTACAAACAAACAAAACCAAAGGAGCGATGACACAGGTGAATTTAAGACATTTTAATTTCTCTGATACAGACACGTATTTCAATAACGTGTGAACAAGGAGACTACATGTGATATTTAATGAACAATGAATAGTATCGAGAGCATTAAGGCCTTTTACAGTCGTATAACATATGTACTTATTGGCATAAGTAATACAAGCCAATAAGTATCATGAATCATGAAGTATAAGTAATACAACCAGTAATATTCTTGAAGAGGTGCATGATTTCCCTAATCGTAGGTATAAATTGTCTCGTTTTGTTTTTATTCGAAACAGAATATTTTCATTAGATTTGATAAATACAACGTACAAGATATATGAATATTTTTGTATATATATATATATATATTCACTGACTGTATATTTTTCTAGTACACATGATATCTTGGTAACATAGATTTCTGAAAAGACGGCATACGTGGAAAATAAACCACTCGAATCATGAAGTGACATGATAATTCCTGTAACAGATGGTAGAACCAGTGATATAACTTAACATACACATGATAATTCCAGTAACAGGTGGTAGGACCAATGATATAACTTAACATCTAGATGATAATTCCAATAACAGATGGTAGGACCAGTGATATAACTTAACATCCAGATGATAATTCCAGTAACAGGTGGTAGAACCAGTGATATAACTTAGCATCCAGATGATAATTCCAATAACAGGTGGTAGAACCAATGATATAACTTAACATCCAGATGATAATTCCAGTAACAGGTGGTAGAACCAATGATATAACTTAACATATACATGATAATTCCAGTAACAGGTGGTAGAACCAATGATATAACTTAACATCCAGATGATAATTCCAGTAATAGGTGGTAGAACCAATGATATAACTTAACATCCACATGATAATTCCAGTAACAGGTGGTAGAACCAGTGATATAACTTAACATCCAGATGATAATTCCAGTAACAGATGGTAGAACCAGTGATATAACTTAACATCCAGATGATAATTCCAGTAACAGGTGGTAGAACCAGTGATATAACTTAACATCCAGATGATAATTAAGAACCAATGATCTAACTTAACATCAAGATGATACTTCCAGTAACAGATGGTAGGACCAATGATATAACTTAACATCCAGATGATACTTCCAGTAACAGATGGTAGGACCAATGATATAACTTAACATCCACATGATAATTCCAGTAACATGTGGTAGAACCAGTGATATAACTTAACATCCAGATGATAATTCTAGTAACAGATGGTACAACTAAAGATATAAATGAACATCCAGATGATAATTCCAATAACAGATGGTAGAACCAGTTATATAACTTAACATCCAGATGATAATTCCAGTAACAGGTGGTAGAAACAGTGATATAACTTAACTTACCATCTGTTACTGGAATTATCATCTGGATGTTAAGTTATATCACTGGTTCTACCACCTGTTACTGGAATTATCATCTGGATGTTATAACTTAACATCAAGATGATAATTCCAGTAACAGATGATAGAACCAATGATATAACTTAACATCCAGATGATAATTCCAGTAACAAATGGTAGAACCAATGATATAACTTAACATCAAGATGATAATTCCAGTAACAGATGATAGAACCAATGATATAACTTAACATCCAGATGATAATTCCAGTAACAAATGGTAGAACCAATGATATAACTTAACATCCAGATGATAATTTCAGTAACAGGTGGTAGAACCAGTGATATAACTTAACATCAAGATGATAATTCCAGTAACAGATGATAGAACCAATGATATAACTTAACATCAAGATGATAATTCCAGTAACAGATGATAGAACCAATGATATAACATAACATCCAAATGATAATTCCAGTAACAGGTGGTAGAACCAATGATGTAACTTATCTTTAGTTCTACCATCTGTTACTGGAATTATCATGTGTATGTTAAGTTATATCATTGGTTCTATCATCTGTTACTGGAATTATCATCTTGATGTTAAGCTATATCCTTTGTTCTACCATCTGTTACTGGAATTATCAAATATCCCATTCAGTAGCTTAGCCCTAAAACTAGGCCCAGCATGACCAGATGGTTAGGGCGCTCGACTCGTAATCTGCGGGTCGCGGGTTCGATCCCCGTCCCACCAAACATGCTCGCCCTTTCAGCCGTGGGGGCGTTATAATGTGACGGTCAATCCCACTAGTCGTTGGTAAAAGAGTAGCCCAAGAGTCGGCGGTGGGTGGTGATGACTAGTTGCCTTCCCTCTAGTCTTACACTTCTAAATTAGGGACGGCTAGCGCAAATAGCCCTCGTTTAGCTTTGCGCGTAATTCAAAAACAAACACTAGAGAGTGATTCTCAGCAGGAGGGACAAGGCACGCGCAGGTATGGGCCGCCGAGAGCTGTGACTGCCACTAACAAGTCTTCACAGCATGTGTAGGTTTTTACTATTGTGCCAAATATCTAGGTAGGGCTTTTAGGTGCAAAACATTTATAAAACCTGGACTAGATGGAACTCAGCTGGTCAACAACTCAGCTGGTCAACAACACAGTTGGTCAACAATAATTATTGAGTTACTCTAATTGAATAGTATGATTCGACCGTATTTCGAACCTTGGACTCACGGATTGAGAATTACCAAGACAAACCTAGTTTATTTATCCAACAGATTGGTAAATTGAGGTTAAATATGAGGGTAAAAGAGTTTAAATGAGAAGTAAGGTACAAACTATGTATGAGGGTAACAGTATTTAAAAAGAAGGTTAAGTATAAACTTGACACTAAACTGTTTTGGTTACACCCCATTTTTCTGTGTTTGTATTATTTCATTAACATTATTAATCTAATACAAATTGGCATGAATCACTTGTATACATATAAGACCTGGTTCGTTTTCAAGAAACAACTTCAAATAACATGCGGGTTATGATTACAGAAAGCACTACCGAAAATTGTCCTTACTCGAAAAGAAAAATGATTCTTTTTATTTGTTTGTTTGTCTGAAATTAAGCTCAAAGCTACACAATGGACTATCTGGGCTCTGCCCACCACGGTATCGAAACCCGGATTCTAGCGTTGTAAAACCGCAGACATACCGCTGTGCCACTGGTAGGGCAAATGATTCTTTAAACAGGTACTCGCGGATATTTCTCTGATCCACCGAACGATGGCGCTCTAGTAGGAGTTTTAAATTCTATGAGCCTCAATGTTGTACTGACAAAACGAACCGTGGACCTCTCTTCTCCTTCCTTTTGTTAAACCTTGATTTTTAACTAAGTGAAAATCTCAGCTGTTGGTATCGCTTCAATACTTCATTTATACTTGTTCTTCTGAAGTCAATTAGAAAAGTAGGGTTATACTATATTCGTAGGTAAAGAAACCTGTCAGTGACACGTGGTGTGCTCGTGCAATAGAGCGCGGGTGTTTTGGTATCTTTTCTGTTTAATAACTTGGTTGTCAAATTTGTTAGAAAACACCTACACAGATTTCGTGTTGTTAAGTTATATCCTGATATCTTCATACTATTTGCTTTTCATTCACAAACACGTGGTTTGCTAATCAATTACAGCTTATTCGTTTCCAACTTTGCTTGCGAATTTCTTCAAACGACTGATTAAAGAAGCCATCTATCAGCTTTATGAGTTTATTAATATTCGTACTTCTTTTGATATATACAGAGTGGCCCAAAATATGTAGCCACGTTTCGAATCTTCAAAGCATCTTTATTAATATTTCATACAACAAATTAACTGTACGTACACTGCTGCACCATTCGAGATGCTCAAACTGGAGTCCACCAGCATTCAAACAATCATGAGTGGCTGATTTAAACTAGGGAAAACAGAGGCGAGGGCTATAATATTAGTAAAATAGGAAACATAATTGACAGGAAAACATGTATAAAACATGAACTAATTTAACATCTATGATTAATTGTGACTATTGTAATGCTAGAAGTATTAGAAATAAAATTGATGAGTTCAAAGCTTGTTTGTTTTCAATTTCGCGCAAAGCTACACGAGGGCTATCTGCGCTAGCCGTTCCTAATCTAGCAGTGTAAGACAGGGAAAGGCAGCTAGTCATCACCACCCACCGCCGACTCTAGGGTTACTCTTTTAACAACGAATAGTAGGATTGACCGTCACATTATAACGCCCCCACGGCTGAAAGGGCGAGCATGTTTGGTGGGACTGGGATTCGAACCCGCAGATTGCGAGTCGAGCTCCCTAACCACCTGGCCATGCCGGGCAAAGAGTTCAAAGCAGTTGTGGAAACTAAGGATTTTGATATTATGGGTATCACTGAGACTTGTTTGGATTTGAACAATTTTGATGACAAAGTTTTTTGAAGCACCAGGCTATATATTATTTACTAGAGATAGAGTACTAAAAAAGTGGAAGAGTAGCTTTATATGTGAGGAGTGAATTACATCTTGTTGAGTTAGAGCATATTAAAGAAAGTAGCAATAAGGTTGAGTCAGTTAGTGTTAGTGGATATAAGAGGAAAAGTCTTGTAATTGGGACTTGTTATAGATCACCACGTCAGAATATGGATGTTAATGAGAAACGGTATAATGATATCAGAATGTTAGCTGAAAAAGATGTTGTTATTATTGGATATTTTAATTTCAGGGGTTTTGAATGGGAAAATTTCTAGTCTGACAGTGAGGAGGATAGGGTTTGGAAATTGTTATGGATACTTTTATACACCAACTGGTGATGGGACCTACAACAGATGAAGCTATATTAGATTTAATATTAGCATCTGATGTGAATGTTATAGACAGAGTTGTAGTTGGTGAGCATTTAAGTACAAGCAACCATGGCACTATTAGGTTTGTACAATTCAAGAAGAATAGTACCCTAATTCCAAATTTCAGGAAAGCCAAATTTGATGGAATGAGACGTGATCTGGCTTCTGTAGGTTGGACTAAAGAGTTTAGGAGGGGATATTGAACAGATGAGGGAAGCAGTTCGGGAAAATTGATATAAATACAGAACATACATATTCTTTACAGATGAAAAAGGGCAATGGTGAGGAGTAAGCCAATATAATTTAGTAAAGGTTTAAGAGACCATATTGGGGATGAACATAATACATTCAAGAAATTTAAACTTACTGGAAATAATAAGGACTTTGAGGACTATATAAGATCAAGAGAGATAGTTAAAGAGGAAGTTAAGTAAAAGGGCAAAAATGGTACATGAAAGAGGGTTGACTGAGAGAGTTAAATCAAACAATAAGGAATTATTTAGGTATATGATGGATAAGCAAAATGTTAGTATGAGGATTGGGCCTTTTAAAAATGATAGTGGGGAGCTGATCTCGGAGGAGGATGAGATGGTAAACTTGTTAAATTATATGTTCTCCTCAGTTTTTACGAAGGAAGATACAAGTATTATGTCTCAACCACAGCACTTAATGTATGGGGAAAATATTGATGTAATAATATCTTAAATTTTGAAATTGTAAGAGAAAAGTTGGGAAACCTAAAACTGATAAATCCCTTGGACCAGACAACTTTTATCTTAGAGTTTTAAAGGAACTTAAATATTCTATTTGTGAACCGCTAGCTGGAAGTTTGATAATGCTAGTCCAATATTTAAAGGAGGTGATAAACATTGTCCAGGCAATTATAGGCCAGTTAGTCTTACATCAGTAGTTGGAAAGGTTTTTGGAGAGTGTGATTAAAGATGCATTGCAGAGTCACTTAAAGCTGTTTGATACAGTGTCAAAGAACCAGCATGGTTTCACTAAGGGAAATTCTTGTTTAACAAATCTTCTGACATACTTTGAGGATGTTACTGCAAGAGTTGAAGAAAACACTGTGGATTTGGTTTACCTTGATTTTCAAAAAAACATTTGATAAGGTACCTTACAAAAGACTTGTTATAAAAATGAAATCTGTCGGTGTGGGGGAAATGTTATTAAATGGGATAGAAAATTGGTTGGAGAGTAGTAATAAATGGAGTGAGATCTGACTGGATCACAGTTACAAGTGGTGTGCCTCAGGTCTCTGTGCTGGGTCCTCTGCTATTTGTGACTTATATTAATGATATTGATTCTGGAATGACTAATAAAATACTGAAGTTTGCAGATGACATTAAGATGCTAACTGTATCAAAATTGCTGCAGACTTACAGGGAGATTTAAATCATTTGATGCATTGGGCCAATACGTGGCAGATGATGTTTAACTATCCAAAATGTAAGATGATCCATGTAGGTTTTCACAATCCAAA
>NW_013677395.1:5408-6659 GCF_000517525.1 Limulus polyphemus | reverse complement strand
CAAGAAAAGATCGGATGAATGAATACATTAGTAGTAAGGAGTGGTTATAGTTTGGAGCTGGAAGGGACATTCTTGATGGGCTAATAAGCTCCTTTTTGTCCCTTTAAAATTTTATGAAATTTCGGTTATATTTGGGAGCTGGAAGGGACATCCTTGATGGGCTAATAAACTCCTTTTTGTCCCTTTAAAATTTCATGAATTTCGGTTATATTTGGGAGCTGGAAGGGACATCCTTGATGGGCTAATAAACTCCTTTTTGTCCCTTTCAAATTTCATGAATTTGTGATATCCACGACGAACTGCCTGATATGCTGTCACACAGTTTTTCAACTCTGATTCGATGGAAAGCACTTGTACTCTGTTGCTTTGATTCGTCCATGGTTTTGGGTTTATTTTGAGACATCCTCTAATATTATCTGAAATAATAATAAAACCTCTAGAATCCACATACAGAAATTGCATACATAAGTTGTGCTACCTTGTATACTTACATATTTATAGTAGATATATATGTTTGTTTTGATACTAAGCAAAGTTACACAATGAATTATCTGTGATTCGCCAACCACCACGAGTATCGAAACCCAGCTTTTAATTTTATAAGCTCTCAGACTTCGCTGAGCCACCTGTGGGCTCTAGTAGCTATAGAAAACAACGTCGACAATTTAGGTCATGAAAGAAAGAATTAGCAAAAGTGTCCTTATTAAATACTGGTATAAAAAAAATGTGAACATCTATAGCGCAATATGATACATGATAGCATGTCCAACAGTACTGTTTTTCTTCTCCTATATCACAATATGATATATGATAGTTTAATCGGATGTATAGTTTCAGCTCTGTCACTATGTGTCAATATTAAAGGAATTATATGTTACAGACAACATTTAATTTTTCAGTGAAATACGTCCTTAATGGATAAAAACTTTAGTTTCAACTTTCTCCATTTAGACTCGAAAGTTGTAAAAAGTAATCAATCATTACTTAAGCTAATTAGTTTAGAGAAGAAAAGGACGATGGTGAAAAAAGTTTAAGAATACCATTTGCGTGTGAGGAATTTAATTTGGAGAATTTTAGGTGAATATATTTAAAATAGAAAGGCTGTTCAATGCTTGGTAGCAATTTAATTAAACTTTACAATTTTGGAGTGAACTAGAAAAAAAAAGTAATCAAATATTGTTTGTTTGTTTGAAAGGAAGCACAAAGCTACACAATGGGATATCCGTGCTCTGGTCACCACGGGTATCGAAA
>NW_013677395.1:2039-5087 GCF_000517525.1 Limulus polyphemus | reverse complement strand
CCGAATTCTAGCGTTGTAAGTCCGCAGACATGCCGCTGTGCCACTGGGGAACAAAAAGAAATGTTGTTTGTTTGAAATTAAGCACAAAGCTACATAATGGGATATCCGTGCTCTGGTCACCGCGGGTATCGAAACCCGGATTCTAGCGTTGTAAGTCCGCAGACATGCCGCTGTGCCACTGGGGAACAAAAAGAGATGTTGTTTGTTTGAAAGGAAGCACAAAGCTACACAATGGGATATCCGTGCTCTGGCCACCCCGGGTATCGAAACCCGGATTCTAGCGTTGTAAGTCCGCAGACATACCGCTGTGCCACTGGGGGGGGGGCATCAAATATTAAATGAAAAAAATATTACTTTTGGATAACATCTTAAGCTCCTATAAGTAAAATATGGGCGGGAATGGCAGACGTTTTGCAGTGTTTAAAACACGTTTCTTTCATCCTTAAATTTACCTGTTAAATACCCGCCAAAAGAAATGTGTACTGTTATAAAAAGTTTCATGTTTAAATCTCTGCGGAATTTTTTTTCTTTCAAATCGGAAATGCATTTGAAGTTTGATACAGAGTTTATAACAACCGCATACAGAGTTTATAACAACCGCATACATAACCGATCAGATGTTCACGTACACAAACATGAATATATATATAAATTAATCTGTACAAATGTTTTTCAAACCTTCGTCATACATATTCTTTGGATAATTCATTTTCGTGTGTCACGTGATAGTATCAAACAGCATTTATGATCTGAATGTTAGAACAAGGTTGAAATATCGACGTAGTTATGTTAAGATGGGTTAATCCTTGGATACTTGATGGCTTGTCCAGTTAGTCATCATATAGCTGTGTATGATGTTTTGTTCAACGTTTGTTATATATACTTATAGCTCTGTTTGTTTGTTTGTTATGAATTTCACGCAAAGCTACACGAGGGCTATCTGCGCTAGCCGTTCCTAATTTAGCAGTGTAAGATTAGAGGGAAGGCAGCTAGTCACCGCCAACTTTTGGACTACTCTTCTACCAACGAATAGTGGGATTGACCGTCACATTATAACGCCCCCACTGCTGAAAGGGTGAGCATCTTTGGTGTGACGGGATTCGAATCCGCGACCCGCAGATTGCGAGTCGAGCTCCCTAACCACCTGGCCATGCCGGGGCCCTACAATTCTGAAGAGCAAGACTACACAGAGTGGCGAAATGTTTTACTACACGTCCTTTTACATGACCCATATTTCGTTTTAAGGTAGAAAAAAGAAAGAAAGGTTAAGGATTATCATGTTTTCTTACCAACATGTCCCCCAGTGGGACAGCGGTAAGTTTATGGACTTACAACGCTAAAATACGGGGTTCGATTCCTTGCGGTGAACACAACAGATAGCCCAATGTGGCTTTGCTCTAAAACAAACAACAAGGACCTTTTAACATGTACAAATCAACAAGTCCTTAGAAGCACTCGGAACGACTCTTCGTAAATAGAGGAAAAAACACGAGATTGTTGGTTGATGTAGTTAAAGCATTTCTTCAATGTATAAGTGCCATTTTAACACTGGACAACATTCTCGCTCTAAACATAACAGTGTATAATGTTGATATACGTTGCGTATAATATGCACAGTGTGAAAACATTTCAGTTTACAATGTTTCATTTACCAGATGCACAAATCACTACATTTTATTGATGTTTTAACTGAAAACACAGTTTTCTTCAGCTCTTTATCAATTATCTATATGGAACTCAGATTTGAAAATATTCCACCTCTAATCCACAGTTCTTGATGGAGTTTTTTTTTATTCCATTTCTTGAATTCCACTCAGAGAAATACCCAGTTTAAATCTTTTTCCACCGATGATTTAAATTTTGAAAAAATAAAATCATTAAAGGATTTAAAATTTCCATTATTGAATTTTCTAGTATTTTCTAAAGAACTAGTTTCAAAAATTGATTTATTATTATGCGCTTAACCGAATTCTGTTCTTGACACTTATAACACAGTTTTAATCGATTGGTTGATTGACACTTATAACACAGTTTTAATCGATTGGTTAATTGACACTTATAACACAGTTTTAATCGATTGGTTGATTGACACTTATAACACAGTTTTAATCGATTGGTTGAGAAAAATATTCAAGACTCGCGTTCTAATCCTCAGATTAATAAAAGCTTTCCAAAACCGACATAAAAATGTTTTCACCATGTTAAGTCGCAGAATATGTCTTCTGTATAGTCACGTACATCATTAAAGAAGTCTCCTGGCATATTCACAAAGCAAAGCCTCTGCTCAATCACGCACTTGATACCAAAAGTCTCCCGACATAGTCATAAAACATGCCTTCTGTTGTGTCACCAACTTAATAAGTTAAGTCAATTGTCATAGTCACAAAACATGCCTTCTGTTGTGTCACCAACTTAATAAGTTAAGTCAATTGTCATAGTCACAAAACATGCCTTCTGTTGTGTCACAAACTTAATAAGTTAAGTCAATTGTCATAGTCACAAAACATGCCTTCTGTTGTGTCACCAACTTAATAAGTTAAGTCAATTGTCATAGTCACAAAACATGCCTTCTGTTGTGTCACCAACTTAATAAGTTAAGTCAATTGTCATAGTCACAAAACATATCTTCTGTTGTGTCACCAACTTAATAAGTTAAGTCAATTGTCATAGTCACAAAACATGCGTCTGTTGTGTCACCAACTTAATAAGTTAAGTCAATTGTCATAGTCACGAAACATATCATCTGTTGTGTCACCAACTTAATAAGTTAAGTCAATTGCCATAGTCACAAAACACATGTTACAAAACATGACTTTTTGTCACGCACTTGATAAAGGAAAACTCATGGTATAGTTACAAAACATGACTTTTTTGTCACGCACTTGATAAAGGAAAACTCATGGTATAGTTACAAAACATGACTTTTTTGTCACGCACTTGATAAAGGAAAACTCATGGTATAGTTACAAAACATTACTTTCTTGTCACGCACTTGATAAAGGAAAACTCATGGTTTAGTTACAAAACATTACTTTCTTGTCACGCACT
>NW_013677395.1:0-1442 GCF_000517525.1 Limulus polyphemus | reverse complement strand
AAACACTTTCATAAAAAAATACAGTTAGTTTATCCATAAAGCATGCCTTCTGTTGATTCGATTACTTCGTAAGGGAAGTCTACTAACTAGACATGCCTTTTATTGAGTCACTCATATCATAAAGGACGTTTCCCAGCATATACACAAAAAGATACCTTTTGTTGAGTCATGCGTTTCTTAAAAGAAGGATCTTGGCAGAGTCACAGAAAACGTCTTCTCTTATTGCCTTCTATAAAGTCACACACTTCACTATCTTGGCATATTGACAAAAATATACCTTCTGTTAAAGCACGCTGTTCATTAGGTAAGAATCTTGACAGAGTCACAAGATATGTCTTCTGTTGAGTCACGCACTTCATCAATAAAGTTTCCCGTCATTGTGACAAAAGATGTTTTCTGTTTAGTCGAGAACTTCTTAAAAAAAGGATTTTAGCGCAGTCACAAAACCCACATTCTGTTATTAACTTCCGGCGAGTCACGCACTTCACAAAGGAAATGTCTAGGCACAGTTTTTTTATGGTCACAAAATATGCTTTCTCTTGAGTCACGTATTTCTTAAAGGAAGTCTCTTGGCTCAACAGAATGCATACATTGTGACTATACCAAGGTGCTTACTTTATGAAGGATGTGACTTCTGTTGAGTCACGAACTTCACAAAGGAAATAGCATAGTCACAAAACATGCCTTCTGTTCAGTCACGAACTTCAAGAAGGAAATAGCTTAGTCATAAAACATGCCTTCTGTTGAGTCACGAACTTCACAAAGGAAATAGCATAGTCACAAAACATGCCTTCTGTTCAGTCACGAACTTCAAAAAGGAACTAGCGTAGTCACAAAACATGCCTTCTGTTGAGTCACGAACTTCAAAAAGGAACTAGCGTAGTCACAAAACATGCCTTCTGTTGAGTCACGAACTTCAAAAAGGAACTAGCGTAGTCACAAAACATGCCTTCTGTTGAGTCACGAACTTCAAGCTATTTCCTTTTTGAAGTTCGTGACGTGACTCAACAGAAGGCATGTTTTGTAACTAAGCTATTTCCTTTTGAAGATTGTGACTGAACAGAAGGCATGTTTTGTGACTATGCTATTTCGTTTGTGAAGTTCGTGACTCAACACAGTCACGATCTTCAAAAAGTAAATAGCTTAGTTACAAAACATGCCTTCTGTTCAGTCACGATCTTCACAAAGGAAATAGCATAGTCACAAAACATGCCTACTATTCAGTCACGAACTTCACAAAGGAAATAGCTTAGTTACAAAACATGCCTTCTGTTCAGTCACGATCTTCAAAAAGGAAATAGCTTAGTCACAAAACATGCCTTCTGTTCAGTCACGAACTTCAAAAAGGAAATAGCTTAGTCACAAAACATGCCTTCTGTTCAGTCACGAACTTCAAAAAGGAAATAGCTTAGTCACAAAACATGCCTTCTGTTCAGTCACGA
>NW_013677394.1:10619-14778 GCF_000517525.1 Limulus polyphemus | reverse complement strand
TACTTGTAAATACAGTATTGGTGGATACTTGTAAATACAGTATTGGGTACTTTGCAGCGTCCGATATATTTTCACGTTTGGTAGATCTCGTAAACTGCAGCAACTCTGAAATATTATATGTCGAGCTATATTAGTATCAGGTTTAAAGCATTACGCCTCTTCTGGCATTAGAATGTAACAACTGAGAACCTGTAGAAAGAAAGTGAAAAGAACACTTTGATATTTTGAACATAAAGAGCTAGAAAATATGGTTTCTTTTTTGTGACTACAGAAACTTAACACATTTTCGGATTAATGGGTTAGTATCTTATTCAAAACACACCGATTTCTGTTCTTATTTTCTATCATGTTTTTATGAACTAACATCTCAATTTATTACGTTACGTTAGGCTTAAAGCCTGGGTCGGCAGTGACACAGTAGTCAACGTGCTCGGACCATGAATCCTAAAGTTCATTATTAGTTTCTCGTTTCCACACACACACACACACACAAAAGGCGCTCCGTACTTTAGGACCATGGGTGCGCTATCAGAGTTAAACCCTAGTATTGATCAGGAAAGAGTAGCTAAAAGTCGGCGGTGAGTGTTGTTGACTAGCTGCCTTCCCTCTAGTTTACCAGTTCCTAATTAAAGACGGCTAATCACATGTAGCTCTTCTGTAGCTTAGCGAAAATGCAACAAACGGAACTTTCGACAATATCACCAGAATAGCTGTATAGGAAAAATTATCGAACACATAATAAACAATAGAATAACCACATACTTGAAAGTCACAGATGAATGACTAGAAATCCAGACAAACAGTTGACCACCTGGTGGGATTCAAAGAAATAGCTTATCGATAGTTTTAACAAAAAGTAATGCGCTATCTCTTGCTACCTCGATATTAAGAAAACATTCGACACTGTATGGCCTAACTGTCTCAGGTTCCGTATGTCTGAAATGTGGTATTATTCGCTGGTTGTCCAATTTTCTGGAACAGAGAATATGTCGAGGGAACCTACTCGGAGTATTTTACTCTCAAAGCAGGTGTCTCGCAGGGAGGAGTAGTTAGTCCAACACTTTTCATCGTGTATTACAAAAGTTGTAATATTTTCAAACGAGACCCAAAACTCGAGCGTTTTCGAATAGTTCACTAATCTTCTCCAGGAGAAGAATAAGAATAGACAACTATGCGAAAGCGATTGGGTTTCGGGTTACGTTTGAAAAGATTTCATCATGTACGTCAGTATCATGCCTCTAAACGATCTAAACGAAGGCTTTGCCTCGGAATTCGCGGACGATGTGGCAATCTGGAAAAAACTCTCCAACTCCGGCAATAGCAGCAACTAGCATACAACCTCAACTCAACAGAATACGTGAATACTGTCAGAAATACAGAATTAAAATAAACGTACCACAACTACTGCTCTTTACAAAATCAACCAAAACATCCAAGGGTTAACCTAACAATGACTTGTATCTAACATTACGATAGTAGGGTTAACGTAACAACGACTTGTATCTAACAGTGTGGTACTAGTGTTAACCTAACAACGACCATTATCTATCAGTACGATACTAGGGTTAACATAACAATGACTTGTATCTAACATTACGATAGTAGGGTTAACGTCAAGTGTCAACCTTAGTACGGTGTTGTAAACTGTACAATCTGACGAAGAGCGCTAGCTCGAAACGTCATCCTTCTTTAAATAAAAATATATAAAAACTTGGCGATTGTTCAACCTATTATTTAATTTTGATAACCTATCAACGACTTTTATCAATCAGTATGATACTAGGGTTAACCTAACAACGATTTTTATCTATCAGTACAATATTAGGGTTAACTGAACCTAACAACGACTTATTTCTAACAGCACGATACTAGGGTTAACGTAACAGCGACTTTTTTGTACGGGGATGAACAAAATGTTGTTATAATTTACATAAAGACAATTTTATAAAAGAACTGAAAAGAGCTGCACACACACACATAATCAATGAGAACAGTAAAGATAAGATAGTCTAGGTATAAGGAGATGGTTTCAATATATAATTTTAAATAAAAAATATGTGTGAAGTGGTTAAAATGGGACATCATGCAACGGTGTGCATAGCGGTAAGAAAAAAAAATGGCGGTACGAAATGCAGGTTATACTGCAGCACAACCCTCGATTCACAACTTTAGTTTCGTATAAAAACACGTTTGGCTATAATGTGTTAGCAGTTATAGTACAAACATATTTCACCTGAGATAAAAACACTAAACTACCCATCAGACCCACATCTTTTGTAGAGCACTATAAACATTGGATGTACGACAGATTAATGAAGCTGTGGAATGGTGTTTAAGATATATATATTGATGTATAAGAGTGATGCTTGTAAATACTTTAATTCAGATGTACTAATGTATAAGATTCACGTGTTTATCATATATACGAACGCATTTAGAAGCCCGATTTTGAAAATATTTTAAAATATGTTAAAATTCGTGGCGAGATAAAAATAGCGCTCGTTGTATAGGTTATTTTGTCTGTTGTTTATTCTAGGTGAGGAAGAATGAAACGGAATGCCTAGAAAATAATACAAGAACTGTACGTGTCAGGTAGTTGAAGTACGTTACAATGAACACGTGCGAAGACTTCCATACGTTTGAACTGTACGTGTCAGGTAGTTAAAGTACGTTACAAGGAACACTTGCGTATTGTACTGATAGATAAAAGTCGTTGTTAGGTTAACCCTAGTACCACAGTGTTAGATACAAGTCGTTGTTACGTTAACCCTACTATCGTAATGTTAGATACAAGTCATTGTTAGGTTAACCCTAGTATTGTACTGATAGATAAAAGTCGTTGTTAGGTTAACCCTAGTACCACACTGTTAGATACAAGTCAAGGTCGATAGCAAAATATGTTAATATCAACGTTAAACTAGGGTGACATTTACTGACGCGAGTACCTTTTCTTTGCGCGGACGGTTCGTGAGCTATGTCTTAAAATAGTTGAAGAGGATGGCCCATACCCCCACTCATACCATTAAACGTAACGCCTGACATTGCAGGCTCGTCTCCTAGTTTGTTATAAAGTAGTGCACGCATCTACTTAAACTACCGCTTAATATTTTTCTTATTCCCACCTCTATTTACTATAGCTTATAGGTGTTATTTACTACATTTTACCACACTGATTCAGACTGCTATATGATAAGTTGAGATACGACAACCACATGTTATTTCTACTATGACTAAAATGCTTTCATGTTAAAGTTCAGAAGTAACTTACACGTGGGATTTAATACACAGCACGGAAAACTAAGATATGACGCAAACCTAAAAACGTTATGGATACTCAACCTTAGTACGGTGTTGAATGTAAAACCCACCTAACAACCACAAGGATTCTCAGCCGCACGATGCTAAGGTTAACTTCACAATGAATTATATCAGTACGATACTAGGGTTAACTTAATATCAACTTGTATCTATCATTACGATACTATGGTTAACCTAACAACGACTTGTATCTAACAGTGTGGTACTAGGGTTAACCTAACAACGACCATTATCTATCAGTACGATACTAGGGTTAACCTAACAACGACTTTTATCTATCAGTACAATACTAGGGTTAACCTAACAACGACTTTTATCTATCAGTACAATAATAGGGTTAACCTAACAACGACTTGTATCTAACAGTGTGGTACTAGGGTTAACCTAACAATGACTTGTATCTAACATTACGATAGTAGGGTTAACGTAACAACTTCGCGGCAATAAGGCGGTAAAATTGGAATAATTCCCCAACTGGAACCCGTACATCTGATTGCTTACCCATTTAAACTTAATCGTTAGGAAGCTCGCCTGGTTTCCGAATATAACTGAAATTTTTGAGCCAGTTCTTCACAATAAAATTTGTGATATCGGACAGACGGACAGACAACCGTGCCTTATATACATAGATTAGTTTGATATTGTGTATTTTAAAGTAGCCACCCATGGTTTCAGTTATGTATAAGTAAACCACGAGCTTTGAAAGTCCACTAAACACTGAACCTTTACAGGTGACGTTGGCCTTTCTTTAGTTCTAGTCTTATGATACATTTGATTAATTAAAAACTACAAAAGGTTTATAAAGAAATGTAACTCTCATCTCCTTGATACGTATGAGATT
>NW_013677394.1:8675-9678 GCF_000517525.1 Limulus polyphemus | reverse complement strand
CTGTATTTACAAGTACCATCAATACTGTATTTACAAGTACCAACAATACTGTATTTACAAGTATCAACAATACTGTATTTACAAGTATCACCAATACTGTATTTACAAGTACCATCAATACTGTATTTACAAGTACCAACAATACTGTATTTACAAGTAACTCTCACCTCCAGAATGTCACATCAGCAAAATTCTTAAGAATAACACATGATACAAAATTAAATTGGAATAAACATATAAATGATGTAACAAACAGAACATGGAAACGTGAAAATAATGTTAGGAGTCCGTGAGCACAAAACCTAGGTACATCAACAAAACACATTCGTAAAACCTATACAACATATGTCAGACCAGTACTGGAGTACGCATGCTCAGCCTGGTACAACCTATCACAAAACACAATCAAAAATAAAGCTCAAACCGTACAAAACAAAATATTAACTACCAAAAACACATCAGCAAAATTTCTTCATAACTACTCAAACATAGAGTACATATCATATGTACTTCCATAAAAATCTGTATAAAAACGACTTATTAAATTAAATTAACTAGATATGTCATACCTGATTGAATAGTACCTAAGTATCACTCCCTATTAAACAGTTACATTAACTCCAATAAATACGCCACCTACAGCTAGTATTTACAATGTATCATTAAACAGTTACATTAACTCCAATAAATACGCCACCTACAGGTAGTATTTACAATGTATCATTAAATAGCTACATTAACTCCAATAAATATGCCACCTACAGCTAGTATTTACAATGTATCATTAAACAGTTACATTAACTCCAATAAATACGCCACCTACAGGTAGTATTTACAATGTATCATTAAATAGCTAAATTAACTCCAATAAATATGCCACCTACAAGTAGTATTTACAATGTATCATTAGATAGCTACATTAACTACAATAAATACGCCACCTACAGCTAGTATTTACAATGTATCATTAGATAGCTACATTAACTACAATAAATACGCCACC
>NW_013677394.1:1626-7789 GCF_000517525.1 Limulus polyphemus | reverse complement strand
AGATAGGTACATATACACAAGTGGGTTCCTTTGCCTTTTTTTTTATTTGGGGGGGGGGGGGTTCGTAGTTCGTAGAAATATTTATTTTGATAGTAATTTACCAATCTACTCGGTGCTGCTGTAATGTTAACAACAGGGGTTTTCCCAGTGCAGTTAATCACAAACTGTGCATCTGTAAAAATATTTGAGCAGTTGAAAATTCACCTCCATAAGTACGTTTAATTAGATAAATATTAAAACACATATTTAAGATTATAAAACTTCCATTCCCGAGTTGATAAATAAATGTATTTACTAGAATATTCTTGATCTTTTGAATCATTTGTTAGTAGGCCTGAATATATGAGGTGTAATAAGTTGTCATGTAATAAAAAATGAAGTTAAAATATAATTGTGTAGTTAAAATATAAATGTGTAGTTAAAATATAATTGTGTAGTTGAAAAATAATTGTGCAGTTAAAATATAATTATGTAGTTAAAATATAATTGTGCGGTTAAAATATAATTGTGTAGTTAAAATATAATTGTGCAGCTAAAATATAATTGGGCAGTTAAAATATAATTGTCTAGTTAAAATATAATTGTGCAGCTAAAATATAAGTGTCTAGTTAAAATATAATTGTGTAGTTAAAATATAATTGTGCAGCTAAAATATAATTGTCTAGTTAAAATATAATTGTCTAGTTAAAATATAATTGTCTAGTTGAAATATAATTGTGCAGCTAAGATATAATTGTCTAGTTAAAATATAATTGTGCAGTTTAAAAAAATCCTCAGAAAAAGCTCTGCTTAAAAACAAGTTATTTTCCCCTATAAAATACTGCTCGACAATGAAGCTGTTCGCTAACAATCTAACAATACGTTTTAATCATTTCAATCAAACCTTTGTGTTAGTTTTGTGGTGCTTAAGTAAATATTATAGGCTTAACCGTTTTAAAATCTAGAGAGGAATAACTATATACACATTTACTTTGAAAAATTTAGACACTTCGAGTAAAATGTACTTATATTTTTTCCATTTCTAAGAGCATTAGTAGTTATTTTTGTTTTAAAATATCCACTTATTGCTGACGTGACGTATAATCGACGCCAATTAATGACAGTTGCCGGTAAGATGTTACAAATATTAAGAAGCGAAGTGGATTACAATATCTTATTGATTTTATAATTACCTCCACCCTCTGGGGCTTTCTAAGTTGTCAATGTGTGTGGGTTTGTTATAATTTCTACCTAAAGCTATCTAATAGTATCAAACCTAACGTTGACAAGTTTAGCAACATTATATGAAAGCAAACATATACATTTTGAGTGTAATAACTAAAAGGTCGAAGCTTCACAAATCCACTGCTAAACTCCAAACCTAAAAAATGTATCCATATTTCAGGCAAGACTGATGTAAAGTGTATTCATTATATTTACCCAGTTTTCAAACGTAAAAGTCATGTGGGAATAGGCTAGGATTCTACTTTTATCTCTGTTGTCCAGTTGAGTAAAACTTACGTCATATTTGTTGCTTTTAAAAGATAATTTAATTTGTTGTAGCTGGGCCTATCTCGTACTTTTAAAGTATAATTTAAATTGTTGTAGCTGGGCCTATTACGTAGTTTTAAAGGATAATCTAAATTGTTGTAGCTGGGCATATTACGTACTTTTAAAGGATAATTTAAATTGTTGTAGCTGGGCCTATTACGTAGTTTTAAAGGATAATTTAAATTGTTGTAGCTGGGCCTATTACGTACTTTTGGCCCAGCTACAACAATTTAAATTATCCTTTTATTACGTAGTTTTAAAGGATAATTTAAATTGTTGTAGCTGGGCCTATTGTTAGTAGTAGTTAATGAAAGAATTTTAGCCAAACATAGTTTTTTTAAGTGCGCTGTCGACAAATATTTATAGCGTTAAACATTTGACGGTCTACGTCACTGAACTCCGGGAAGCTCTGTGGTCCAGAGTGTTAGTTCTCTGAATTCTGGGGGTTGCTGATCCAGAGAAATTCCGGTTTCTCCTCATTGTTTACCTTTGAACACCTTATTTGGTTAATTAACCTTTCTATTGCATTAGGTTTTCCAATTTTAAATACAAAATCGAAGTATATTGATTAGATTATCGACATCTGTCTTGTAATTCTACTATTTAAAAATGTTTCCAAAGCGTGTTTATATAGGTGCTACACGTAACAATGTTTCTCAACATTTAATTTATCTTGCTATTTACCGTCCCCTCGATGAGGCAGCGGTAGGTTTACGAACATACAACGTTAAAATCTGGAGTTCTAATCCTCACGGTGGACACAGTAGATAGCCCAATATGGTTTTGCTCTATATAAAGTAAGTGAATTCACCTCGGTTGAAAAAAAAAAACTGTTTAACTTTACATTTCGCAGTAATTCGTCTTTTTTGGTGTCCACTAGCTTCTGTTACACGGTGATACACAACCATCTAAAACGACAAACAATGGGTTCTTTTTTTACAGCATTTTTCAGCAGTTGCTGTTGTACAAATACACGTATAAACTGCCGCAAAATATAACCCATTGTTTTTCTCACTTAAATGGCTGTATGTATCACCGCGTAACAGAAGCTAGTAGACAACAAAAAAGACGAATTACTGGGGAATGTAACGTTAAACAGTTTTTTTAACCGACTTGAATTCACTTACTTTATCCGTCAAATACACGAGTTTGTTTGTGTTTAGAGCAAAACCATATTGGGCTATCTGCTGTATCTATCACGGGGAATCAAACCCCAGATTTTAGCGGTGTCCCACCGGGTCTCCAGGTGCACAGTAACGCCATTTTTTCTTTACATTTGCATGTGTGTGAGTGTATCTGTCTGTCTTGTGTTGTTATTTGTTTGTTTGTTTGAAGTCAAGCGCAAAGCTACACAATGCTCTGCCCACCACGGGTATCGAAATCCGGTTTCTAGCGTTGTAAGTCCGCAGACATACCGTTGTGCCACTTGGGGGGGGGCTTATGTTATTAAGAGCCTGTGTAACCAACATAGTCACAGATACACATTTAATTTGGTGCATTAAAAATTTAGAAAAATGTGTTGTAAAAAGCCGATGATCCCAGTCAGTAGTTCTTAAGCTAAGCAATAACTTTAGGTTTTAGTTTCTTTACAGATATGAAATAAGACTAGTTAACGTATTAACACTTCTTAAACAGGAGCAACGTTTACTTCTTCTGTCGACAAGTTATTACAAACTTTTCTCATAAATATTCATCCAATCAGTTGTTCTTCATTACCGTTGCCATTCGTGCCAGCCTGTTTACTTTCAAGTTGGCCAGCTGTAGAGCATTGATATTAAAACTGTTCTTGTGAAGACTTGGTGTTAAGTATATTTCCAACTTCAGAATATGCTTTATTTTTACGATTGTAAACTGAAGTTAGCGAGTTGTACAACTAGACAGATAGTACAATGATTTTCAATATAAATAGGGCTGTGTGGGTCTGTTTCGTAGTCACGCACTCTGATATTTCGAAACATTTTAATAGGAATTGAAACACCTCTCAGAACCTTTTGTTTGATTGTTTATTTGTAGAATTCCATGAAAAGTTACTCGACGGCTAGTCGTCCCTAATTTTCAAGTGATAGATGTAAGAAAAGGCAGCTAATCAATACCACCCACCGTCAACTCTCGGGATTCTCTTTACCAACGAAGAGTGGGATTGACCGTCACATTATACTGCATCGACGGCTGAAAAGGGGTATAAGGGTAAGAGGTGATATTATTGACGATTACAAAATTATCGGAGGGGAGGAAGGAGTCGACCAGCATAAAAGCTTCTGATCCCTTAATATTGTAAGCTAAAGATAATCAGACAATAAGACATAAAATTAAGAATTGGAAGAAACAGGATACCTCTTTCAGAGACGACAGTATATTTTACTAACAGGGTGCTCGGCTTATAAAATGAGTTTTAATCTGCAGTTCTGTATAACAGCATTTTACGGGAGTTTAAGGGGGGACTGATGATTTCTTGGTAAATAAAGAGTGGGTGATGTGCAAATACAGTCTGGATGGACCAAGTGGTCCCTTGCAGGGGCGTAGCCAGCACTACTGTATGTGATGGGGGGTCTTTTCCAAACAAATATGGATCATTTTTTATGCAAATAATTTAAGAGGTTAACATGAAAGTCAAGTGTTTAGTTTAAACACAAAAACAAAAACAGAAGATATTAGACCTTTTAGATCTTTTGAAAATATTGGAGTGGTCATTCGAAACCCTCTCCCCCCGATCCCTTGATGCCTGAATGCTGCATGGTAACAGCCAAAGCTGTAGCCTAACAAATAAAGTAATTGAAAAACGCATGATTTTAAATGCTGTTTGTTTAAAGCAAGGTTTAAAAAGTTTTCATAGGAGATATTCTACTCACAAACTAGCACAATAGAAACAGACTTTCTCTAGAAGACAAAACACCAGAAGGCTAAATCTGATCAACGAGAGTAAGCGCAATACTGTTTGCTCGAGATTACCACAGAAACTCTCGCTATTTTCCCAAATAACTAACTACTGGGTTTCTACAAAGTTGTTCTGATATTTTGGGGTTTTAAATGTACTCACCTGAAGAAGTCGGCCCTGCAGTACAACTTTTCGTCTCGTGAGAAACACTTGTCAGTCATTGTACATTTACATTCACAGCACCTCACGCATTTCACGTGCCACGAGCGATCAAGAACGTTCAAGAGAAAGCGGTCGAAAATTGGATCGTCGCAGCCCGCACAATGAATCATTTTCATTGTCATTGCTCTCAGCAACTGAGACAACGTTCTCCAATCCTGCTTCCACCTCAGAGATTAATTCAAAACTGTTAAACAGATAATTTTCTCACAGGCATTTAAAGAGGTAACGACAGAATAGTTACTTTTGTTCATACATGACTTCGCGACTAAGTCAAGCGTAAGGCAGCAGAGGTTTTTAAATAATCACTTGTTCGAGTCTACATCATCCGTTCAATTCGGTTTCAGTTTCGGTAATGTAGATTATTCTCCACGTGATTAACATTAACGGTAAAAATAAAACCGGCCTCATGAGAAAGCTGCATTTCGTTTTAACAGTACAGTTAACCCTTGCGCGCTTCGAAAGAAAACGTTTTGTTTATTAATAAGGAACCACGATTGTATCACGCTACTAGCCAAAATAGTTTAGAGGGACACCACACGTACATCTGCCGCAAACTGCTCTCAAAACTCTTATAGATGTTCGCTGCTCTAAACGTAAAGTTCAGTTCGCCTGCCGTGCCTCAAGGGCGGAGCTTCGAACTGTCTGTCAACCAAGAAGTTACCGTAGCAACGTCTTCTGCGCACGAACACCAAACGGGTTACCGCGAGTAGCAGGAGTAGAGGGACGCCAATGGCTCGTGTGAGTAGTTCGCTCTTCACGTCTAAGACTTTTTTAAAAGTATTTCAAACGTTTGTGTTTACTGAAGTCTGTATAAAGCTGTATGTTACGTATTCACTTGCAGGGGTGTAGGCAGAACTACGGGGGGAGGGGGTCTTTTTCCAAACAAATGTGGATCTTTTCTTCTAACCAGATAATTTAAGTGATTTACAAAAATATTTAAAACTTAAGATGAACTTACCAAAACAAATAGAAACTTACTTTACGTTAAAGTAATAAGTTCTTGAGTAGAAAACGTCTTGAATGATCCTTTTCGAATTTAAAAAGATAACATAATCAGAAGATAGAGTATTACGGTGGTCATTTGACCTCAACCCCGATCCCCCCCCCCCTCTAGCTACACCCCTTAACTGTTTTATTCACATGGGTTATTATAGTCCATGTGGGTCCAGGATCACCAAACTAATAGAACCTGATATCTGTAATTACACGAATTACATGACATTTTTTCCCCAGTGAGTTAGCGGTAAGTCTTACGGACTTAGAACACTAAAATCGGGGGTTCGATTCCCAACGTGGCTTTGCTAAAACTAACAAACAAACAAATATGTGACATTTTCTGCTGTACAGTACACACTATTATATTTCTGATATGACAAAGATTTGTTTGTTTTGAATTTCGCGCCGTCCCTAATTTAGCAGTGTAAGACTAGAGGGAAGGCAGCTAGTCATAACTACCCACCGCCAACTCTTGGGCTACTCTTTTACCAACGAATAGTGGGATTGACCGTCACATTATAACGCCCACACGGCTGAAAG
>NW_013677394.1:0-834 GCF_000517525.1 Limulus polyphemus | reverse complement strand
TGACAAAGGTCAAAGATGTTAAGATAACTGGACGATTGAGTGCGTCAATCAACTCATGAAAGGCATCTGTTTTATGCAGCTCTAATAGCTGTTATTGATAAGACCCTAAGCAAGCAGCCATTTGACTGATTTAGTGGTATTCTAACACTAAATACATGACATGTTTTCCAACAATTCTATCACCTGAGGTGATTATTAGTGAACAGTTGATTATAGAAGGAGAAAGGTGGGAAGCGAAGTTCTACCTGTCTTAACCACCCTCTCACCTCACCTGTCTTAACCACCCTCTCACCTCAGGTGAGTAGTAAATATTTAAAAAAATATGCTTTCTTTGGTTGGTTTTGAATTTCGCGCAAATTAGGGACGGCTATCTGCGCTAGCCGTCCCTAATTTAGCAGTGTAAGACTAGAGGGAAGGCAGCTAGGCATCACCACACATACTCTGTTACTAACGAATAGTGGGATTGACCGTCACGTTATAACGCCTCCACGGCTGAAAGGGCGAACCTGTTTGATGGAACGGGGTTTCGAACCCGCGACCCGCAGATTGCGAGTCAAGCGCCCTGACCACCTGGCCATGCCGGGACTAAAAAATATGAAGAACAGGTAATGAAATTCGACGTATAATAACAACCGTACTACCCAGGGTGACTAATAGATATTTACAATATAAGAAGAACGGATAATGAGATTCGACGTATATTAACAACCGTACTACCCAGGGTGATTAGTAAATATTTACAATATAAGAAGAACGGGTAATGAGATTCGACGTATATCAACAACCGTACTACCCAGAGTGAGTTCTTCTTATATTGTAAATATTTACTAAGGG
>NW_013677393.1:8599-13960 GCF_000517525.1 Limulus polyphemus | reverse complement strand
AAGTACACATAAAATCACTTTCTAGGACCTTGCACATGTTTGTCCATATATACACAAGTACACATAAAATCACTTTCTAGGACCTTGCACATGTTTGTCCATATATACACAAGTACACATAAAATCACTTTCTAGGACCTTGCACATGTTTGTCCATATATACATAAGTACACATAAAATCACTTTCTAGGACCTTGCACATGTTTGTCCATATATATACATCAGTACACATAAAATCACTTTCTAGGACCTTTTACATGTTTGTCCATATATATACACAAGTACACATAAAATAACTTTCTAGGACCTTGCACATGTTTGTCCATATATATACACAAGTACACATAAAATCACTTTCTAGGACCTTGCACATGTTTGTCCATATATACATAAGTACACATAAAATATTCCAAATTCTTCCACATGCACAAATAATGATCATATCACATTTCACATGATAACTTAGCCAGTTATATTACAGTCAGTCAACATGAACAAAGATCTGAAGGTCATCTAGATACTATCTTCATTAAACACTACTTTATCAGCCAGTTATATTACAGTCAGTCAACATGAACAAAGATCTGAAGGTCATCTAGATACTGTCTTCATTAAACACTACTTTATCAGCCAGTTATATTATAGTCAGTCAACATGAACAAAGATCTGAAGGTCATCTAGATACTATCTTCGTTCAACATTACTTTATCAGCCAGTTATATTACAGTCAGTCAACATGAACAAAGATCTGAAAGTCATCTAGATACTATCTTCATTAAACATTACTTTATCAGCCAGTTATATTATAGTCAGTCAACATGAACAAAGATCTGAAGGTCATCTAGATACTATCTTCATTAAACATTACTTTATCAGCCAGTTATATTACAGTCAGTCAACATGAACAAAGATCTGAAGGTCCTTTAGATATTATCTCACTAAGTAAGATTACACAAACATTTTACAACACTGTGTTATCAGCATGACAGTCCTCCCTACACCCTGGTTCTTCTAGATAGAACAAGTCTCACTAAGTAAGATTACACAAACATTTTACAACACTGTGTTATCAGCATGAAGTCCTATAATCAAGATAAGTATCAAACCTAGAATATCTTACAATAGATTCAGTAACAACAATCTACTATCTTTACCTTTATAAGTTTTATTTCCTTCTTCAAGATGTACGATAAAATTGGATGGTTTCATAACAAATCCATGCTCTTCAACCTTTAAAACAGTGTGTTACAATAGTTTAGCACCTTACACGTGATCTAATCTTCACAGTTAACACTACAGTCTCTCGTTATTCCATTGTTAGGAAGGTTACCAGTTGACAGACATCTTTACAATTTTTGTAATTAAACGTTTGGTTAATACATAAAAAACATTTCTGATGTAAAACATTGTTGTTCTAACCATTAATGTCATAATAATTTAATTCCATACTATTTTCAAATTTCAACATTAATGTGTTATGAATCTGAAAAACCTTCAGAACTACAGTTTTCAATTTATCTAGAATAGAAAAAAAATCCAAATAGAGAATATTAAACTCAAGATTTTCTTACCTCCTCTCCCTTTTTATCCTTTTTACCCTTTTTTTCTTTGATTGACCCTTTCTTAGTTTCATCTTCCTGTGTATAAACATTATATACAGTTTTGTAAGTCCCAACTTAGAACTGTATATAAAGATCTGACTATGTAAGTCCCAACTTACTAGTCAGATCTTTATATACAGTTCTAAGTTGGGACTTACATAGTCAGATCTTTATATACAGTTCTAAGTTGGAACTTACATTGTCAGATCTTTATATACAGTTCTAAGTTGGGACTTACATAGTAAGGTCTTTATTATATACAGCTGTAAGTTGGAACTTACATAGTCAGATCTTTATATACAGTTCTAAGTATCATATACAGCTGTAAGTTGGGACTTACATAGTCAGATCTTTATATACAGTTCTAAGTTGGGACTTACATAGTCAGGTCTTTATTATATACAGCTGTAAGTTGGGACTTATATAGTCAGATCTTTATATATAGCTGTAAGTTGGGACTTACATAGTCAGGTCTTTCTGTACAGCTGTAAGTTGGGAATTACACAGATGAGATAATATTTATTACAATACACTTCACACTAAATAGCTTAAAAACTGTTCCTTCACCTTGCTAATGATAAGTGATTCACACTATTGTAAGCTCAATGCCATAATATTTTTTACAGAGGGTTGAGTACATTATATTAAAATGATTTTGAACATGCAAATGAGCAACTCACATCCAACCACAGCCAATATAAAGTTGTGGTGTATCAGAACTACATTATGACATTGTTTGGTGCTACACAGGTCATGTCACGCCACAGAAAGTAACTGGGAAGGGCAGGTAAAGTATTCATGATTATAAAGATGTTTCAGATCTAGGATTTAGAATTTCTAAGACAGGAATATCCCTTGCACTTAATGGCATTGGAAACAAAAGGAATATGGATTAACATTGGGCACCAGGATCATAAAAAAAAAGACCTGCAACAATCATACCCCACTGAAAAGCAAAGTGTGGTGACTTGTAATAGGTGAAACTACATAAACACAAAGGTCAGTGGCAAAAGCTGTCCATGTACCTCAAGAAACATTACGCAACATAATCAAAAAGGATATTTGTTTGGAAAAAGAAACAAGACCCGTGTACAAGAGTTACTTCTACAAAAATATCTATTCAACAGTGCACACCTCTAGCAGCTGGAAAATTAAACGGGCAATTGTGCTATTCTATATGAAGACATACAGGTCAAGCTGCCTGATGCGGAGTTTATGGATTTCATGTGGTCAGACTGTTGAAACGGGTACTGGGAAACTATTGTACTTGCACATCAGATGGATTATGAAGTGCATGGAGGGAGGAATGTTGGCATTGGATATGACAGTTTTACAACGATGCTGCATGAAAATGATGCTGCATGGCTGTTGTCAATATATTGTGGTCCTATGGACTTTAACCACATGGTGAGACCCCAAAATTGTACTTAATATAATGCACTCATAATCAAAAAAGACCAAAAATTACATTTGCCACAAGAAATTTTGCAGTCAATCTAATGTTAAGTTGAAGAGATTTGTAGGCAACTAAATAGTAACTTTTTTTATTTCTTCTGCTGGAACTTCTTCAGGTAGTTTAAAAATTGCAACAGACCCGCCCTCTTCATCTGAAGGATACTCTGGAAACTTCCCAGTTTCTTCTCTGTAATGTTAAAAAAATATCAATTACCTATTACGAAATGTGCATATTGATTACTTGAGCATAAAAATCAGATCTTAAGTTAATCTAAAAGTATCAATAATGAAACTGAAAAAAAAAAATTAAACTTTGTTATAGTATGTAATGTGATCTGAAAACAATAATATTGAATAAATTTTACAGTCTGAGCTGAAGGTTTTGGTTTTGATATTTTTAGATTTTCAATAAACCTAACTGCCATGAAACAAGGAAAAATTTGGCTAATTTTTTAACCTGACAAGGACCACACACAAGAAGAAAAAAAAAACATAATTTCTATTAGTTTGTTTCTAAAATAAAAAGGTGTAATTATTCTGAATATTAACAAGTTTTCAATAAAGGAAAAACAACTATATATAACTACCGAATTCTTTATTTCTGTAACTATATGTAGCAGATAAACACATGTAGATTAAAATATTCCTAATTACTTTATAAACATATAATAATGTTCATAACATGAAATTCTCATTAATAATAATACCAAAATAGGTAATTGATAAACAATTTGAACTTGAGATAAACCTTATTTCTAGTTCTACAAACTATAAAACCATTAACTGAATGTGCACAGGAGTAGTATTGGAGAACGAATGTTAACTATAATTGCTAATTTACTAATAAAGTTTATCTACATAAAAGGCGGCAAGCTTTTAGTAAGATGTGCAAGGTTATTGTACAGAAAAAAACAGATGAGTTACAAAGTATCTTTGAATTGATTTTCCTACTAGTTTAATTAATATACCCAATGTTGTCTAATGAATGGGTTTTCCAACTAGTTTAATTAATATACCTGATGTTGTCTAATGAATGGGTTTTCTTACTAGTTTAATTAATATACCCAATGTTGTCTAATGAATGGGTTTAGATACTAGTTTAATTAATATACCTGATGTTGTCTAATGAATGGGTTTTCCTACTAGTTTAATTAATATACCTGATGTTGTCTAATGAATGGGTTTTCCTACTAGTTTAATTAATATACCCAATGTTGTCTAATGAATGGGTTTTCCAACTAGTTTAATTAATATACCCGATGTTGTCTAATGAATGGGTTTTCCTACTGGGTATATTAATTAAACTAATGTTGTCTAATGAATGGGTTTTCCTACTAGTTTAATTAATATACCTGATGTTGTCTAATGAATGGGTTTAGATACTAGTTCAAAAATTCAAACCTATTCTTGAAAAGCCATTCTCTAATCTGATCTTGCATCTGTTCTTTGATATCTAGACCTTCAATTTTCTCAAGTTTCTCCTTCACTGACACCAGGGCTGTTTTGTAGTCTGCTTCATGCTTAGTTTGAAGCACGTGCCGCTGTTTCTCAATCACGGTGGCTCGATGTCTGGCAGTGTGTTCTATATTAGCAGGTAGAGGATGGGGAATCTTCGAAGAAGAAATGAATATTTTATTAAAAGTTAGGTTACTTTTATATTCATTCACACAATTAATCAATCAAGAAAGGAAAGAAAGACCAGATTATTTTCAGGAAGATACTACAAAGATACTATAAACACCAGATTACTTACAGGAAGATACTATAAAGATACTATGAAGGCCAGATTATTTTCAGGAAGATACTATAAAGATACTATAATCACCAGATTACTTCCAGGAAGATACTATAAAGATACTATGAAGACCAGATTATTTTCAGGAAGATACTATAAAGATACTATGAAGGCCAGATTATTTTCAGGAAGATACTATAAAGATACTATAATCACCAGATTACTTCCAGGAAGATACTATAAAGATACTATGAAGAACAGATTACTTCTAGGAAGATACTATAAATATACTATAAAGACCAGATTACTTCCAGGAAGATACTATAAAAATACTATGACGAACAGATTACTTCCTGGAAGATACTATAAATATACTATAAAGACCAAATTATTTTCAGGAAGATACTATAAAGACCAAATTACTCCCAGGAAGATACTATAAAGACCAGATTACTTCAAGGAAGATACTATAAAGATACTATGAAGAACAGATTACTTCCAGGAAGATACTATAAGCACCAGATTACTTCCAGGAAGATACTATAAAGACCAGATTACTTCCAGGAAGAT
>NW_013677393.1:4935-7599 GCF_000517525.1 Limulus polyphemus | reverse complement strand
GTTACCTTACTGCAGTCATTGTGTAGTGTTTTGTTACCTTACTGCAGTCATTGTGTAGTATTTTGTTACCTTACTGCAGTCATTGTGTAGTGTTTTGTTACCTTACTGCAATCATTATGTAGTGTTTTGTTACCTTACTTCAGTCATTGTGTAGAGTTTTGTTACCTTACTGCAGTCATTGTGTAGTATTTTGTTACCTTACTGCAGTCATTGTGTAGTGTTTTGTTACCTTATGTCAGTCATTGTGTAGTGTTTTGTTACCTTACTGCAGTCATTGTGTAGTGTTTTGTTACCTTACTGCAGTCATTGTGTAGTGTTTTGTTACCAAGATACTATAAGAACAGATTACTTCCAGGAAGATACTATAAATATACTATATAGACCAGATTACTTCCAGGAAGATACTATAAATATACTATATAGACCAGATTACTTCCAGGAAGATACTATAAGCACCGGATTACTTCCAGGAAGATACTATAAAAACCAGATTACTTCCAGGAAGATACTATATAGACCATATTACTTCCAGGAAGATACTATAAAGATTATTTTCAGGAAGATATTATAATTACAACAGTTTTATACTCAATGCTCTGTATAACAATAAAATGAGAAATAATAAGTCAAATATTAGAAATAAGATCACTAAACAGTAAAATAATCACTTTCAGAAGACACGTGCAAAAGTTTTATACTATGTGCCTGTAAAAACAATGAATCAAGAAATAATTAGTCAAAAATTGGAAAAATTTTGAAACTAGATCAGTAAATTTGTTTGTTTTGAGATTAAGCACAAAGCTACACAAAGGGGCTATCTGTGCTCTGCCCACCACGGGTATCGAAACCCGGTTTCTAGCGTTGTAAGTCCGCACACATACCGCCGTGCCACTGGGGGGCAGATCAGTAAATGACCAGCACAGTTCTTAATATACTGTATATTACAAATAAGTCCAGCATAATATGTAGAAAAGACCACAGAACTACTAAACAATACTGCTGCTATTCTGTGTTAAAACAAAAATGTTTACATAATGTGTTTTATACATGACTTTTCAAGCAACTTTGTGGCACATATTATATAATAGATCTGATTGTGGTATTGATAGCATACTAGATATATTTTGAGTGTAAAAAGTATTTAATAAGTTTCAATATATATACTCGATTCAATTATATATTTAGTAATTACAAAAAAAAACATGCTTTAATACAAAGTACAAATCAAACATGGTATTCTTTAAATACAACTGTAAAGTGTCTGATAGGCTACACTTATTATCAGTTCTCATTAATATGTAGTAAATCTCTAACACCAACAAGAATATTCTATTACCTGGTCTAATAAGAAAGTATTGCTTGTTTATTTGTTGAATTTCATGCAAAGCTACTTATCTGCACTAGAGTTCCCTCATTTAAAAGTAACAGACTAGAGGGAAGGCAGCTAGTCAACATCACTTGATGAACAAAGGGATTCACTGTCACATTAGATCACACCCATGACTGAAAGGGCAAGCATGTTTTGTGATTGGATTCAAATCCATGACTAGCAGATTGAGAGTCGAGTGCCCTAACCACCAGACCATATAAGGAAGGAAGGAAGAAAATAATATCACTGAATATCAATATATCCAGAGCAATGTTGGAAATGAAAGAATGTATCAGTCACCGTGTTAAACTTCACTTATGAAACTTTATTATACAACTAACTAATCATTAGAAACTGTTATAACATTTAAAAGTGTGGGAATTGGTGCTTCAAGTAAGGTACTGAAACATTGCACAACGACTGCTAATGTATGGGAGCTGTTGCTTCAAGTAATTTAATGAAACACTGCACAACGACTGCTAATGTATGGGAGCTGGTGCTTCAAGTAATGATAATAGAACACTGCACAACGGCTGCTAATGTATGGGTACTGGTGGTTCAAGTAATGTAATGAAACACTACACAACAACTGCTAATGTATGGGAGCTGGTGCTTCAAGTAATGTAACGAAACACTACACAACGACTGCTAATGTATGGGAGCTGGTGCTTCAAGTAATGATAATGGAACACACAACAACTGCCATAAGATAACAAAACACTACACAATGAATGCCATAAGGTAACACATCATTACACAATGACTGCCATAAGATAACAAAACACTACACAATGACTGACATAAGGTAACAAAACACTACACAATGACTGCAGTAAGGTAACAAAACACTACACAATGACTGCAGTAAGGTAACAAAACACTACACGATGATTGCAGTAAGGTAACAAAACACTACACAGTGACTGCCATAAGGTAACAAAACACTACACAATGACTGCAGTAAGGTAACAGAACACTACACAATTACTGCCATAAGGTAAAAAACACTAAACAATGACTGCCATAAGGTAACAAAACATTACACAATGACTGCAGTAAGGTAACAAAACACTACACGATGACTGCAGTAAGGTAACAAAATACTACACAATGACTGCAGTAAGGTAACAGAACACTACACAATGACTGCAGTAACCTGAAAATAATCTTTATAGTATCTTCCTGGAAGTAATCTGGTCTTTATAGTATCTTCCTGAAAATAATCTTTATAGTATCTTCCTGGAAGTAATCTGGTCTTTATAGTATCTTCCTGGAAGTAATCTTTATAGTATCTT
>NW_013677393.1:0-4144 GCF_000517525.1 Limulus polyphemus | reverse complement strand
GATGACTGCAGTAAGGTAACAAAATACTACACAATGACTGCAGCAAGGTAACAGAACACTACACAATGACTGCAGTAAGGTAACAAAATACTACACAATGACTGCAGTAAGGTAACAGAACACTACACAATGACTGCAGTAAGGTAACAAAATACTACACAATGACTACCATAAGGTAACAAAACTCTACACAATGACTGCCATAAGGTAACAAAACACTACACAATGACTGCATAAGGTAACAAAACTCTACACAATGACTGACATAAGGTAACAAAACACTACACAATGACTGCAGTAAGGTAACAAAACACTACATAATGATTGCAGTAAGGTAACAAAATACTACACAATGACTGCAGTAAGATAACAAAACTCTACACAATGACTGCAGTAAGGTAACAAAATACTACACAATGATTACAGTAAGGTAACAAAACACTACACAATGACTGCCATAAGGTAATGAAACACTACACAATGATTGCAGTAAGGTAACAAAACTCTACACAATGATTGCAGTAAGGTAACAAAACACTACACAATGATTGCAGTAAGGTAACAAAACTCTACACAATGACTGCCATAAGGTAACAAAACATTACACAATGACTGCCATAAGGTAATGAAACACTACACAATGACTGCCATAAGGTAACAAAACACTGCAGAAAGACTGCTAATATAAGGTAATGAAACACTACATAACAACTGCTAATGTATACCTGCTTTTAGTTGTATAAAACATTTAAAAATTTTGTGTTTATTTAGTTACTAGACAGTTTTAGCATATACAGTAGAACCTCCATTAATGGACACCTCAAAACAATGGGCATTGCACCATTAAGGGCAGACCTTTTCAGTCTATTTCTTTTTTTCTACTATTTGAAACCAGAATTTTATTAAATAACTTTATTATTACTTATAACACTGTAAGTACTCAAAATCTTTGCTTTTTGAAGTACTTTTGCAGCATATTTTGACATTACTGAATTCAAAGCATTGATTGGTTGGCTCAATAACTTTAGAAACAGGCACCTAATCAGATGGCAGTTCTTTCAGGAGAAAAATCAAGAGTTGACACGTACACTGTCGACGAATGGTGCCAACATCTTCCATCTTTGATCGAATGTTACCAAAAAAAAAAGACATTTTCAAACTGGCCTGTTTTATCACACATTGCTGGATCAATTGCTTCTTGCATGTGTTGACCAGAAGGCCAAAGGCAAAAACAGTAAAAATCGCATCACAGTTGCACAGTGCGCCAACATAATGAGAGAGTTTGAAAAGCCATTGGTCATTGGTCATCACAAAAATCCCCCTTTGCTTTCGTAACATGTAGAAAACTGCCCTTCCCATAACCTACACATGAAATAAAAAAGCCATAGATGACCAGTAGTCTCTACAAAGAATGGCTGAAAAATGCATTTCCAAAGTTGAAATGGTCTCCTTTTTGTTGACAATGCTCCTATCATGGCAATCTTCAACTCATTAACACCTGTGTCCTGTTCTTCTCTCCTAATGACACCTCGATCCTGCACCCACTCGACCAGGGTGTCATTAAAACTGTGAAGTCCTCTAGAGAAAACAGATTCTTTGGGCTGTCCTAGCAAAACTGAAAATTGCAACAGGTGACAACATGTAACAAAATGGCTTTAAATGCATACACCAAACAAATTCAGAAATTTAGTATGGTCAATATAGAATCAATTTTTGCATGGATCATTTTTTATATCAAGGGTGCCTTGCTATAGAGGGCATTTGGATGTAGTCAGAAGGGTGCCCTTAATGTCGAGGTTCTACTGTACATGTGGTCCAGAAAATCAATGAGACTGTTTTGTTTCTTTGATCTCTTTAGTAGATAGTGTTTATTCTGGCTGAAAGGATATTTCAGGAACTTAAGCATCCAGTTTAAAGGATTAACGCCCTTTGCTGGATGACTCGACACTGTAAAGAATTAACGCCCTTTGCTGGTTAGTCGACACTGTCTCTATGTTACAGCTGACCGATGCTTGAGAGAACAAATGTTACATGGTGATTCTATCAACAGAACATGGAAACCAAGTTTACCTGTTAAATCCAGGCATAATTTCTTAATTGAGAGTTCTATATGGAGATTTGAAAGTAAATACAGATAAGAGTTTTGACTTCAACAGAAGTCTATCCCAAGAGAAAGCTTGCTGTGGAGCTAGCCATGGTCCAGTAGAAGTGACTGTGTTTTAATGCTTGCAAGTACATATGCTGTGTTTTCTGTTTTATAATAAACATTATATTAATTGTTACACTTGTATATTTCACACACACACACACTAGGAAAAATCAGCCAAGTTATCAAGCACAGATTACTTTACAGTTTTAAACATAAAGACTAGTAGTGTAATGAATGTTGTCATATTAGCGTAAAGCTACACAATGAACTATCTGTTTACTGTGGGGGAATCAAACCCCGGATTTTAGTATTGTAAGTCTGTAAACTTACCACTGACCTACCAGGTATATTGTAGGTTGTTGTGAACAAGTTGTTTCACCCGATACGAAAGCTTATGAGGTAGGTTAAGTAGAAAAATGTATAAATAATATATATATATACAACAATCAGTCACGACATATTAAACTATAATGTGTTAATACCAAAACTTAAAATACACAGCTTCTCTGATACATTACAACATAGCTACATATAATACTAACATATTAGTGACCACAACTTCCAGAAAGTTTATCTTAGAAAACTATATGAAACTATACCATTCCTAAAAACATTAGTTCCTCCTCTCTCTCCTCTGCAACTTTCTTTCTGGCCAAGTAACCTCTCCAAATCTGTGTATTTAAACGATACAGTTTTAAAATAACATAACAAAAAATGTTAGTGATTATAACTCCCTATGTATTTTCACTGTTTAATGTGATAACATGAAAACAGCAAATGTTACAGGGATATCAAATAACAGAATGATTTTAACTTTATACACAACTTTTTTAAAGTTTCATGCTATGTAAAGGAGAATGTTAGATCTTATTTTTCGATGTTTAATATTGTAGAACACAGAATGTTACAATGATTTTATTTTCTTATATCAATTAAAAACTAAGAAAGTCAGATTAAGCTAATTTTTTCTATTCTTTAGTTTTTAACGTAACAAGTAACAACATGTTTTTCATTCTCCTCTCAGTGTTTGATATAACAGTGATGCTGAACCTGTGTTCCTATGAATATTTGTGCATGATGTCAGTATACATCGGGCAGTAACTCATATATTTAACATAACTACAACAATTTGAATGTCTGTGTTTATAAATGACTTCACACCTCATTATCTTTACTACAAACCAACCAAATTTTATATCTCCTGAAAAACTAGCTCGCTTCTACCAAATTCTTAGAGGAACAGATTAGTATAATAATGTTTAATGAGTTTCTCATGTAAACCCTTGCTTCCAGAATCACTATTCAACAAAACTTAATGTCATCAACTAATTGTTTAGTTGATGTTAAAAGATAGTTATAAAAAGAACTTATAAAAACAGACTAGGAATACCTGCCTTTTGAATTCTAATAGCAGCTTCTTGTAGAGGTAAAATTGTTGGTTTTCCTAAGGGTACATGCAAGCCTTTTCCTTCCTTCTGACGAATTTCTCTCATGATAGCTGCTCGTAGTCTTCCTTGACGAGCTCTTTCGTGTCTCTGAATCAGCAGCACGGCTTCTTCCCTCGTCATCCGTGATCCCTCTTCCCACTAAAATTCAAAATATTTGGTGATAAAATAAACCAGTTTAAATATATTCACCAGTCACTTAATATACTTACTAAATGAGGAGGAAGTGTAGCCAAACTCTCAAGAATAGTTTGTACTTACTAAATGAGGAGGAGGTGTAGCCAAACTCTCAAGAATAGTTTGTACTTACTATATGAGGAGGAGGTGTAGCCATACTCTCAAGAATAGTTTGTACTTACTAAATGAAGAGGAGGTGTAGCCAAACTCTCAAGAATAGTTTGTATTTACTAAATGAAGAGGAGGAGTAGCCAAACTCTCAAGAATAGTTTGTATTTACTAAATGAAGAGGAGGTGTAGCCAAACTCTCAAGAATAGTTTGTACTTACTAAATGAAGAGGAGGTGTAGCCAAACTCTCAAGAATAGTTTGTA